>NW_028125135.1:0-144629 GCF_965194825.1 Balaenoptera physalus
TAACTACCCTAACCGTAACGCGTACCCTAACCTAACCCCCACCCTAACCCTAACATGTACCCTAATCCTAAACCGTACCCTAAACCGAGCCCTAACCCTAACACTAACCCTAACCCTAACCGTAACCCATACCCTACGCCGTACCCGAAGCCCTCCCCGAACACGAACCCTAAGCCGTACCCTAAGCCTTACCGTAAGCCTAACCCTAACCTAGGCTACCTTTGACTGCTTCTGCCTCCAATAGATTTCCTAAGCACTAGTGTTTTAAGGAACAGCTTAAAAAGAGAATCCTAATGTGATTTCTTTGTAATGTGTGTGTTCCTTATATTATCTTAGTGTCTAAACTCTTCTCCATGGCTGGACCCCCAAATATATTCCTTTACGTGCTAAGGTTTATCTAGAGAGTGGGATAGGTTTAATAACAACCCTAACCCTAACGCGTACCCTAACCCTAACCCCTACTCTAACCCTAACACGTACCCTAATCCTAAACCGTACCCTAAACCGGAGCCCTAACCCTAACACTAACCCTAACCCTAACCCTAACCCATACCCTACGCCATACCCGAAGCCTTCCCCGAAGCCGTACCCTAAGCCGTACCCTAAGCCTAACCCTAACCCTAGGCTACCCTTGACTGCTTCTGCCTCCAATAGATTTCCTAAGCACTAGTGTTTTAAGGAACAGCTTAAAAAGAGAATCCTAATGTGATTTCTTCATAATGTGTGTGTTCCTTATCTTATCCTAGTGTCTAAACTCTTCTCCATGGCTGGACCCCCAAATAATATTCCTTTACGTGCTAAGGGGTAACTAGAGAGTGGGATAGGTTTAATAATTACCCTAACCCTAACGCGTAACCTAACGCTAACCCATACCCTAACCCTAACACGTACCCTAATCCTAACCCGTACCCTAAACCGAGCCCTAACCCTAACACTAACCCTAACCCTAACCCTAACCCATACCCTACGCCGTGCCCGAAGCCCTCCCCGAACCCGTACCCTAAGCCGTACCCTAAGCCTAACCCTAAGCCTAACCCTAACCCAAGGCTACCCTTGACTGCTTCTGCCTCCAATAGATTTCCTAAGCACTAGTGTTTTAAGGAACAGCTTAAAAAGAGAATCCTAATGTTATTTCTTTATAATGTGTGTGTTCCTTATATTATCTTAGTGTCTAAACTCTTCTCCATGGCTGGACCCCCAAATAATATTCCTTTACGTGCTAAGGGGTATCTAGAGAGTGGGATAGGTTTAATAACTACCCTAACCGTAACGCGTACCCTAACCCTAACCCCTACCCTAACCCTAACATGTACCCTAATCCTAACCCATACCCTAAACCGATCCCTAACCCTAACACTAACCCTAACCCTAACCGTAACCCATACCCTACGCCGTACCCGAAGCCCTCCCCGAACACGAACCCTAAGCCGTACCCTAAGCCTAACCGTAAGCCTAACCCTAACCCTAGGCTACCCTTGACTGCTTCTGCCTCCAATAGATTTCCTAAGCACTAGTGTTTTAAGGAACAGCTTAAAAAGAGAATCCTAATGTGATTTCTTTATAATGTGTGTGTTCCTTATATTATCTTAGTGTCTAAACTCTTCTCCATGGCTGGACCCCCTAATAATATTCCTTTACGTGCTAAGGGGTATCTAGAGAGTGGGATAGGTTTAATAACTACCCTAACCCTAACGCGTACCCTAACCCTAACCCCTACCCTAACCCTAACACGTACCCTAATCCTAACCCGTACCCTAAACCGAGCCCTAACCCTAACACTAACCCTAACCCTAACCCTAACCCATACCCTACGCCGTACCAGAAGCCCTCCCCGAACCCGTACCCTAAGCCGTACCCTAAGCCTAACCCTAAGCCTAACCCTAACCCTAGGCTACCCTTGACTGCTTCTGCCTCCAATAGATTTCCTAAGCACTAGTGTTTTAAGGAATAGCTTAAAAAGAGAATCCTAATGTTATTTCTTTATAATGTGTGGGTTCCTTATATTATCTTAGTGTCTAAACTATTCTCCATGGCTGGACCCCCAAATAATATTCCTTTACGTGCTAAGGGGTATCTAGAGAGTGGGATAGGTTTAATAACTACCCTAACCGTAACGCGTACCCTAACCCTAAACCCTACCCTAACCCTAACATGTACCCTAATCCTAACCCGTACCCTAAACCGAGCCCTAACCCTAACACTAACCCTAACCCTAACCGTAACCCATACCCTACGCCGTACCCGAAGCCCTCCCCGAACACGAACCCTAAGCCGTACCCTAAGCCTAACCGTAAGCCTAACCCTAACCCTAGGCTACCCTTGACTGCTTCTGCCTCCAATAGATTTCCTAAGCACTAGTGTTTTAAGGAACAGCTTAAAAAGAGAATCCTAATGTGATTTCTTTATAATGTGTGTGTTCCTTATATTATCTTAGTGTCTAAACTCTTCTCCATGGCTGGACCCCCTAATAATATTCCTTTACGTGCTAAGGGGTATCTAGAGAGTGGGATAGGTTTAATAACTACCCTAACCCTAACGCGTACCCTAACCCTAACCCCTACCCTAACCCTAACACGTACCCTAATCCTAACCCGTACCCTAAACCGAGCCCTAACCCTAACACTAACCCTAACCCTAACCCTAACCCATACCCTACGCCGTACCCGAAGCCCTCCCCGAACCCGTACCCTAAGCCGTACCCTAAGCCTAACCCTAAGCCTAACCCTAAATCTAGGCTACCCTTGACTGCTTCTGCCTCCAATAGATTTCCTAAGCACTAGTGTTTTAAGGAACAGCTTAAAAAGAGAATCCTAATGTGATTTCTTTATAATGGGTGTGTTCCTTATCTTATCCTAGTGTCTAAACTCTTCTCCATGGCTGGACCCCCAAATAATATTCCTTTACGTGCTAATGGGTAACTAGAGAGTGGGATAGGTTTAATAACTACCCTATCCGTAACACGTACCCTAACCCTCACCCCTACCCTAACCCTAACACGAACCCTAATCCTAACCCGTACCCTAAAACGAGCCCTAACCCTAACACTAAACCTAACCCTAACCCTAACCCATACCCTACGCCGTACCCGAAGCCCTCCCCGAACACGTACCCTAAGCCGTACCCTAAGCCTAACCCTAAGCCTAACCCTAACCCTAGGCTACCCTTGACTGCTTCTGCCTCCAATAGATTTCCTAAGCACTAGTGTTTTAAGGAACAGCTTAAAAAGAGAATCCTAATGTGATTTCTTTATAATGGGTGTGTTCCTTATCTAATCCTAGTGTCTAAACTCTTCTCCATGGCTGGACCCCCAAATAATATTCTTTTATGTGCTAAGGGGTATCGAGAGAGTGGGATAGGTTTAATCACTACCCTAACCCTAACGCGTACCCTAACCCTAACCCCTACCCTTACCCTAACACGTACCCTAATCCTAACCCGTACCCTAAACCGAGCCCTAAACCTAACACTAACCCTAACCCTAACCCTAACCCATACCCTACGCCGTACCCGAAGCCCGCCCCGAACCCGTACCCTAAGCCGTACCCGAAGCCTAACCCTAAGCCTAACCCTAACCCTAGGCTACCCTTGACTGCTTCTGCCTCCAATAGATTTCCTAAGCACTAGTGTTTTAAGGAACAGCTTAAAAAGAGAATCCTAATGTGATTTCTTTATAATGTGTGGGTTCCTTATCTTATCCTAGTGTCTAAACTCTTCTCCATGGCTGGACCCCCAAATAATATTCCTTTACGTGCTAAGGGGTAACTAGAGAGTGGGATAGGTTTAATAACTACCCTAACCCTAACGCGTACCCTAACGCTAACCCCTACCCTAACCCTAACACGTACCCTAATCCTAACCCGTACCCTAAACCGAGCCCTAACCCTAACACTAACCCTAACCCTAACCCTAACCCATACCCTACGCCGTGCCCGAAGCCCTCCCCGAACCCGTACCCTAAGCCGTGCCCTAAGCCTAACCCTAAGCCTAACCCTAACCCTAGGCTACCCTTGACTGCTTCTGCCTCCAATAGATTTCCTAAGCACTAGTGTTTTAAGGAACAGCTTAAAAAGAGAATCCTAATGTGATTTCTTTATAATGGGTGTGTTCCTTATATTATCTTAGTGTCTAAACTCTTCTCCATGGCTGGACCCCCTAATAATATTCCTTTACGTGCTAAGGGGTATCTAGAGAGTGGGATAGGTTTAATAACTACCCTAACCCTAACGCGTACCCTAACCCTAACACCTACCCTAACCCTAACACGTACCCTAATCCTAACCCGTACCCTAAACCGAGCCCTAACCCTAACACTAACCCTAACCCTAACCCTAACCCATACCCTACGCCGTACCCGAAGCCCTCCCCGAACCCGTACCCTAAGCCGTACCCTAAGCCTAACCCTAAGCCTAACCCTAACCCTAGGCTACCCTTGACTGCTTCTGCCTCCAATAGATTTCCTAAGCACTAGTGTTTTAAGGAACAGCTTAAAAAGAGAATCCTAATGTGATTTCTTTATAATGGGTGTGTTCCTTATCTTATCCTAGTGTCTAAACTCTTCTCCATGGCTGGACCCCTAAATAATATTCCTTTACGTGCTAATGGGTAACTAGAGAGTGGGATAGGTTTAATAACTACCCTATCTATCACACGTACCCTAACCCTCACCCCTACCCTAACCCTAACACGAACCCTAATCCTAACCCGTACCCTAAAACGAGCCCTAACCCTAACACTAAACCTAACCCTAACCCTAACCCATACCCTACGCCATACCCGAAGCCCTCCCCGAACACGTACCCTAAGCCGTACCCTAAGCCTCACCCTAAGCCTAACCCTAACCCTAGGCTACCCTTGACTGCTTCTGCCTCCAATAGATTTCCTAAGCACTAGTGTTTTAAGGAACAGCTTAAAAAGAGAATCCTAATGTGATTTCTTTATAATGGGTGTGTTCCTTATCTAATCCTAGTGTCTAAACTCTTCTCCATGGCTGGACCCCCAAATAATATTCTTTTATGTGCTAAGGGGTATCGAGAGAGTGGGATAGGTTTAATCACTACCCTAACCCTAACGCGTACCCTAACCCTAACCCCTACCCTTACCCTAACACGTACCCTAATCCTAACCCGTACCCTAAACCGAGCCCTAACCCTAACACTAACCCTAACCCTAACCCTAACCCATACCCTACGCCGTACCCGAAGCCCTCCCCGAACCCGTACCCTAAGCCGTACCCGAAGCCTAACCCTAAGCCTAACCCTAACCCTAGGCTACCCTTGACTGCTTCTGCCTCCAATAGATTTCCTAAGCACTAGTGTTTTAAGGAACAGCTTAAAAAGTGAATCCTAATGTGATTTCTTTATAATGTGTGTGTTCCTTATCTTATCCTAGTGTCTAAACTCTTCTCCATGGCTGGACCCCCAAATAATATTCCTTTACGTGCTAAGGGGTAACTAGAGAGTGGGATAGGTTTAATAACTACCCTAACCCTAACACGTACCCTAACGCTAACCCCTACCCTAACCCTAACACGTACCCTAATCCTAACCCATACCCTAAACCGAGCCCTAACCCTAACACTAACCCTAACCCTAACCCTAACCCATACCCTACGCCATGCCCGAAGCCCTCCCCGAACCCGTACCCTAAGCCGTACCCTAAGCCTAACCGTAAGCCTAACCCTAACCCTAGGCTACCCTTGACTGCTTCTGCCTCCAATAGATTTCCTAAGCACTAGTGTTTTAAGGAACAGCTTAAAAAGAGAATCCTAATGAGATTTCTTTATAATGGGTGTGTTCCTTATATTATCTTAGTGTCTAAACTCTTCTCCATGGCTGGACCCCCTAATAATATTCCTTTACGTGCTAAGGGGTATCTAGAGAGTGGGATAGGTTTAATAACTACCCTAACCCTAACGCGTACCCTAACCCTAACCCCTACCCTAACCCTAACACGTACCCTAATCCTAACCCGTACCCTAAACCGAGCCCTAACCCTAACACTAACCCTAACCCTAACCCTAACCCATACCCTACGCCGTACCCGAAGCCCTCCCCGAACCCGTACCCTAAGCCGTACCCTAAGCCTAACCCTAAGCCTAACCCTAACCCTAGGCTACCCTTGACTGCTTCTGCCTCCAATAGATTTCCTAAGCACTAGTGTTTTAAGGAATAGCTTAAAAAGAGAATCCTAATGTTATTTCTTTATAATGTGTGGGTTCCTTATATTATCTTAGTGGCTAAACTATTCTCCATGGCTGGACCCCCAAATAATATTCCTTTACGTGCTAAGGGGTATCTAGAGAGTGGGATAGGTTTAATAACTACCCTAACCGTAACGCGTACCCTAACCCTAAACCCTACCCTAACCCTAACATGTACCCTAATCCTAACCCGTACCCTAAACCGAGCCCTAACCCTAACACTAACCCTAACCCTAACCGTAACCCATACCCTACGCCGTACCCGAAGCCCTCCCCGAACACGAACCCTAAGCCGTACCCTAAGCCTAACCGTAAGCCTAACCCTAACCCTAGGCTACCCTTGACTGCTTCTGCCTCCAATAGATTTCCTAAGCACTAGTGTTTTAAGGAACAGCTTAAAAAGAGAATCCTAATGTGATTTCTTTATAATGTGTGTGTTCCTTATATTATCTTAGTGTCTAAACTCTTCTCCATGGCTGGACCCCCTAATAATATTCCTTTACGTGCTAAGGGGTATCTAGAGAGTGGGATAGGTTTAATAACTACCCTAACCCTAACGCGTACCCTAACCCTAACCCCTACCCTAACCCTAACACGTACCCTAATCCTAACCCGTACCCTAAACCGAGCCCTAACCCTAACACTAACCCTAACCCTAACCCTAACCCATACCCTACGCCGTACCCGAAGCCCTCCCCGAACCCGTACCCTAAGCCGTACCCTAAGCCTAACCCTAAGCCTAACCCTAAATCTAGGCTACCCTTGACTGCTTCTGCCTCCAATAGATTTCCTAAGCACTAGTGTTTTAAGGAACAGCTTAAAAAGAGAATCCTAATGTGATTTCTTTATAATGGGTGTGTTCCTTATCTTATCCTAGTGTCTAAACTCTTCTCCATGGCTGGACCCCCAAATAATATTCCTTTACGTGCTAATGGGTAACTAGAGAGTGGGATAGGTTTAATAACTACCCTATCCGTAACACGTACCCTAACCCTCACCCCTACCCTAACCCTAACACGAACCCTAATCCTAACCCGTACCCTAAAACGAGCCCTAACCCTAACACTAAACCTAACCCTAACCCTAACCCATACCCTACGCCGTACCCGAAGCCCTCCCCGAACACGTACCCTAAGCCGTACCCTAAGCCTAACCCTAAGCCTAACCCTAACCCTAGGCTACCCTTGACTGCTTCTGCCTCCAATAGATTTCCTAAGCACTAGTGTTTTAAGGAACAGCTTAAAAAGAGAATCCTAATGTGATTTCTTTATAATGGGTGTGTTCCTTATCTAATCCTAGTGTCTAAACTCTTCTCCATGGCTGGACCCCCAAATAATATTCTTTTATGTGCTAAGGGGTATCGAGAGAGTGGGATAGGTTTAATCACTACCCTAACCCTAACGCGTACCCTAACCCTAACCCCTACCCTTACCCTAACACGTACCCTAATCCTAACCCGTACCCTAAACCGAGCCCTAACCCTAACACTAACCCTAACCCTAACCCTAACCCATACCCTACGCCGTACCCGAAGCCCGCCCCGAACCCGTATCCTAAGCCGTACCCGAAGCCTAACCCTAAGCCTAACCCTAACCCTAGGCTACCCTTGACTGCTTCTGCCTCCAATAGATTTCCTAAGCACTAGTGTTTTAAGGAACAGCTTAAAAAGAGAATCCTAATGTGATTTCTTTATAATGTGTGGGTTCCTTATCTTATCCTAGTGTCTAAACTCTTCTCCATGGCTGGACCCCCAAATAATATTCCTTTACGTGCTAAGGGGTAACTAGAGAGTGGGATAGGTTTAATAACTACCCTAACCGTAACGCGTACCCTAACCCTAACCCCCACCCTAACCCTAACATGTACCCTAATCCTAAACCGTACCCTAAACCGAGCCCTAACCCTAACACTAACCCTAACCCTAACCGTAACCCATACCCTACGCCGTACCCGAAGCCCTCCCCGAACACGAACCCTAAGCCGTACCCTAAGCCTTACCGTAAGCCTAACCCTAACCCTAGGCTACCTTTGACTGCTTCTGCCTCCAATAGATTTCCTAAGCACTAGTGTTTTAAGGAACAGCTTAAAAAGAGAATCCTAATGTGATTTCTTTGTAATGTGTGTGTTCCTTATATTATCTTAGTGTCTAAACTCTTCTCCATGGCTGGACCCCCAAATAATATTCCTTTACGTGCTAAGGTTTATCTAGAGAGTGGGATAGGTTTAATAACAACCCTAACCCTAACGCGTACCCTAACCCTAACCCCTACTCTAACCCTAACACGTACCCTAATCCTAAACCGTACCCTAAACCGAGCCCTAACCCTAACACTAACCCTAACCCTAACCCTAACCCATACCCTACGCCATACCCGAAGCCTTCCCCGAAGCCGTACCCTAAGCCGTACCCTAAGCCTAACCCTAACCCTAGGCTACCCTTGACTGCTTCTGCCTCCAATAGATTTCCTAAGCACTAGTGTTTTAAGGAACAGCTTAAAAAGAGAATCCTAATGTGATTTCTTCATAATGTGTGTGTTCCTTATCTTATCCTAGTGTCTAAACTCTTCTCCATGGCTGGACCCCCAAATAATATTCCTTTACGTGCTAAGGGGTAACTAGAGAGTGGGATAGGTTTAATAATTACCCTAACCCTAACGCGTAACCTAACGCTAACCCATACCCTAACCCTAACACGTACCCTAATCCTAACCCGTACCCTAAACCGAGCCCTAACCCTAACACTAACCCTAACCCTAACCCTAACCCATACCCTACGCCGTGCCCGAAGCCCTCCCCGAACCCGTACCCTAAGCCGTACCCTAAGCCTAACCCTAAGCCTAACCCTAACCCAAGGCTACCCTTGACTGCTTCTGCCTCCAATAGATTTCCTAAGCACTAGTGTTTTAAGGAACAGCTTAAAAAGAGAATCCTAATGTTATTTCTTTATAATGTGTGTGTTCCTTATATTATCTTAGTGTCTAAACTCTTCTCCATGGCTGGACCCCCAAATAATATTCCTTTACGTGCTAAGGGGTATCTAGAGAGTGGGATAGGTTTAATAACTACCCTAACCGTAACGCGTACCCTAACCCTAACCCCTACCCTAACCCTAACATGTACCCTAATCCTAACCCATACCCTAAACCGATCCCTAACCCTAACACTAACCCTAACCCTAACCGTAACCCATACCCTACGCCGTACCCGAAGCCCTCCCCGAACACGAACCCTAAGCCGTACCCTAAGCCTAACCGTAAGCCTAACCCTAACCCTAGGCTACCCTTGACTGCTTCTGCCTCCAATAGATTTCCTAAGCACTAGTGTTTTAAGGAACAGCTTAAAAAGAGAATCCTAATGTGATTTCTTTATAATGTGTGTGTTCCTTATATTATCTTAGTGTCTAAACTCTTCTCCATGGCTGGACCCTCTAATAATATTCCTTTACGTGCTAAGGGGTATCTAGAGAGTGGGATAGGTTTAATAACTACCCTAACCCTAACGCGTACCCTAACCCTAACCCCTACCCTAACCCTAACACGTACCCTAATCCTAACCCGTACCCTAAACCGAGCCCTAACCCTAACACTAACCCTAACCCTAACCCTAACCCATACCCTACGCCGTACCAGAAGCCCTCCCCGAACCCGTACCCTAAGCCGTACCCTAAGCCTAACCCTAAGCCTAACCCTAACCCTAGGCTACCCTTGACTGCTTCTGCCTCCAATAGATTTCCTAAGCACTAGTGTTTTAAGGAATAGCTTAAAAAGAGAATCCTAATGTTATTTCTTTATAATGTGTGGGTTCCTTATATTATCTTAGTGTCTAAACTATTCTCCATGGCTGGACCCCCAAATAATATTCCTTTACGTGCTAAGGGGTATCTAGAGAGTGGGATAGGTTTAATAACTACCCTAACCGTAACGCGTACCCTAACCCTAAACCCTACCCTAACCCTAACATGTACCCTAATCCTAACCCGTACCCTAAACCGAGCCCTAACCCTAACACTAACCCTAACCCTAACCGTAACCCATACCCTACGCCGTACCCGAAGCCCTCCCCGAACACGAACCCTAAGCCGTACCCTAAGCCTAACCGTAAGCCTAACCCTAACCCTAGGCTACCCTTGACTGCTTCTGCCTCCAATAGATTTCCTAAGCACTAGTGTTTTAAGGAACAGCTTAAAAAGAGAATCCTAATGTGATTTCTTTATAATGTGTGTGTTCCTTATATTATCTTAGTGTCTAAACTCTTCTCCATGGCTGGACCCCCTAATAATATTCCTTTACGTGCTAAGGGGTATCTAGAGAGTGGGATAGGTTTAATAACTACCCTAACCCTAACGCGTACCCTAACCCTAACCCCTACCCTAACCCTAACACGTACCCTAATCCTAACCCGTACCCTAAACCGAGCCCTAACCCTAACACTAACCCTAACCCTAACCCTAACCCATACCCTACGCCGTACCCGAAGCCCTCCCCGAACCCGTACCCTAAGCCGTACCCTAAGCCTAACCCTAAGCCTAACCCTAAATCTAGGCTACCCTTGACTGCTTCTGCCTCCAATAGATTTCCTAAGCACTAGTGTTTTAAGGAACAGCTTAAAAAGAGAATCCTAATGTGATTTCTTTATAATGGGTGTGTTCCTTATCTTATCCTAGTGTCTAAACTCTTCTCCATGGCTGGACCCCCAAATAATATTCCTTTACGTGCTAATGGGTAACTAGAGAGTGGGATAGGTTTAATAACTACCCTATCCGTAACACGTACCCTAACCCTCACCCCTACCCTAACCCTAACACGAACCCTAATCCTAACCCGTACCCTAAAACGAGCCCTAACCCTAACACTAAACCTAACCCTAACCCTAACCCATACCCTACGCCGTACCCGAAGCCCTCCCCGAACACGTACCCTAAGCCGTACCCTAAGCCTAACCCTAAGCCTAACCCTAACCCTAGGCTACCCTTGACTGCTTCTGCCTCCAATAGATTTCCTAAGCACTAGTGTTTTAAGGAACAGCTTAAAAAGAGAATCCTAATGTGATTTCTTTATAATGGGTGTGTTCCTTATCTAATCCTAGTGTCTAAACTCTTCTCCATGGCTGGACCCCCAAATAATATTCTTTTATGTGCTAAGGGGTATCGAGAGAGTGGGATAGGTTTAATCACTACCCTAACCCTAACGCGTACCCTAACCCTAACCCCTACCCTTACCCTAACACGTACCCTAATCCTAACCCGTACCCTAAACCGAGCCCTAACCCTAACACTAACCCTAACCCTAACCCTAACCCATACCCTACGCCGTACCCGAAGCCCGCCACGAACCCGTACCCTAAGCCGTACCCGAAGCCTAACCCTAAGCCTAACCCTAACCCTAGGCTACCCTTGACTGCTTCTGCCTCCAATAGATTTCCTAAGCACTAGTGTTTTAAGGAACAGCTTAAAAAGAGAATCCTAATGTGATTTCTTTATAATGTGTGGGTTCCTTATCTTATCCTAGTGTCTAAACTCTTCTCCATGGCTGGACCCCCAAATAATATTCCTTTACGTGCTAAGGGGTAACTAGAGAGTGGGATAGGTTTAATAACTACCCTAACCGTAACGCGTACCCTAACCCTAACCCCCACCCTAACCCTAACATGTACCCTAATCCTAAACCGTACCCTAAACCGAGCCCTAACCCTAACACTAACCCTAACCCTAACCGTAACCCATACCCTACGCCGTACCCGAAGCCCTCCCCGAACACGAACCCTAAGCCGTACCCTAAGCCTTACCGTAAGCCTAACCCTAACCCTAGGCTACCTTTGACTGCTTCTGCCTCCAATAGATTTCCTAAGCACTAGTGTTTTAAGGAACAGCTTAAAAAGAGAATCCTAATGTGATTTCTTTGTAATGTGTGTGTTCCTTATATTATCTTAGTGTCTAAACTCTTCTCCATGGCTGGACCCCCAAATAATATTCCTTTACGTGCTAAGGTTTATCTAGAGAGTGGGATAGGTTTAATAACAACCCTAACCCTAACGCGTACCCTAACCCTAACCCCTACTCTAACCCTAACACGTACCCTAATCCTAAACCGTACCCTAAACCGAGCCCTAACCCTAACACTAACCCTAACCCTAACCCTAACCCATACCCTACGCCATACCCGAAGCCTTCCCCGAAGCCGTACCCTAAGCCGTACCCTAAGCCTAACCCTAACCCTAGGCTACCCTTGACTGCTTCTGCCTCCAATAGATTTCCTAAGCACTAGTGTTTTAAGGAACAGCTTAAAAAGAGAATCCTAATGTGATTTCTTCATAATGTGTGTGTTCCTTATCTTATCCTAGTGTCTAAACTCTTCTCCATGGCTGGACCCCCAAATAATATTCCTTTACGTGCTAAGGGGTAACTAGAGAGTGGGATAGGTTTAATAATTACCCTAACCCTAACGCGTAACCTAACGCTAACCCATACCCTAACCCTAACACGTACCCTAATCCTAACCCGTACCCTAAACCGAGCCCTAACCCTAACACTAACCCTAACCCTAACCCTAACCCATACCCTACGCCGTGCCCGAAGCCCTCCCCGAACCCGTACCCTAAGCCGTACCCTAAGCCTAACCCTAAGCCTAACCCTAACCCAAGGCTACCCTTGACTGCTTCTGCCTCCAATAGATTTCCTAAGCACTAGTGTTTTAAGGAACAGCTTAAAAAGAGAATCCTAATGTTATTTCTTTATAATGTGTGTGTTCCTTATATTATCTTAGTGTCTAAACTCTTCTCCATGGCTGGACCCCCAAATAATATTCCTTTACGTGCTAAGGGGTATCTAGAGAGTGGGATAGGTTTAATAACTACCCTAACCGTAACGCGTACCCTAACCCTAACCCCTACCCTAACCCTAACATGTACCCTAATCCTAACCCATACCCTAAACCGATCCCTAACCCTAACACTAACCCTAACCCTAACCGTAACCCATACCCTACGCCGTACCCGAAGCCCTCCCCGAACACGAACCCTAAGCCGTACCCTAAGCCTAACCGTAAGCCTAACCCTAACCCTAGGCTACCCTTGACTGCTTCTGCCTCCAATAGATTTCCTAAGCACTAGTGTTTTAAGGAACAGCTTAAAAAGAGAATCCTAATGTGATTTCTTTATAATGTGTGTGTTCCTTATATTATCTTAGTGTCTAAACTCTTCTCCATGGCTGGACCCCCTAATAATATTCCTTTACGTGCTAAGGGGTATCTAGAGAGTGGGATAGGTTTAATAACTACCCTAACCCTAACGCGTACCCTAACCCTAACCCCTACCCTAACCCTAACACGTACCCTAATCCTAACCCGTACCCTAAACCGAGCCCTAACCCTAACACTAACCCTAACCCTAACCCTAACCCATACCCTACGCCGTACCAGAAGCCCTCCCCGAACCCGTACCCTAAGCCGTACCCTAAGCCTAACCCTAAGCCTAACCCTAACCCTAGGCTACCCTTGACTGCTTCTGCCTCCAATAGATTTCCTAAGCACTAGTGTTTTAAGGAATAGCTTAAAAAGAGAATCCTAATGTTATTTCTTTATAATGTGTGGGTTCCTTATATTATCTTAGTGTCTAAACTATTCTCCATGGCTGGACCCCCAAATAATATTCCTTTACGTGCTAAGGGGTATCTAGAGAGTGGGATAGGTTTAATAACTACCCTAACCGTAACGCGTACCCTAACCCTAAACCCTACCCTAACCCTAACATGTACCCTAATCCTAACCCGTACCCTAAACCGAGCCCTAACCCTAACACTAACCCTAACCCTAACCGTAACCCATACCCTACGCCGTACCCGAAGCCCTCCCCGAACACGAACCCTAAGCCGTACCCTAAGCCTAACCGTAAGCCTAACCCTAACCCTAGGCTACCCTTGACTGCTTCTGCCTCCAATAGATTTCCTAAGCACTAGTGTTTTAAGGAACAGCTTAAAAAGAGAATCCTAATGTGATTTCTTTATAATGTGTGTGTTCCTTATATTATCTTAGTGTCTAAACTCTTCTCCATGGCTGGACCCCCTAATAATATTCCTTTACGTGCTAAGGGGTATCTAGAGAGTGGGATAGGTTTAATAACTACCCTAACCCTAACGCGTACCCTAACCCTAACCCCTACCCTAACCCTAACACGTACCCTAATCCTAACCCGTACCCTAAACCGAGCCCTAACCCTAACACTAACCCTAACCCTAACCCTAACCCATACCCTACGCCGTACCCGAAGCCCTCCCCGAACCCGTACCCTAAGCCGTACCCTAAGCCTAACCCTAAGCCTAACCCTAAATCTAGGCTACCCTTGACTGCTTCTGCCTCCAATAGATTTCCTAAGCACTAGTGTTTTAAGGAACAGCTTAAAAAGAGAATCCTAATGTGATTTCTTTATAATGGGTGTGTTCCTTATCTTATCCTAGTGTCTAAACTCTTCTCCATGGCTGGACCCCCAAATAATATTCCTTTACGTGCTAATGGGTAACTAGAGAGTGGGATAGGTTTAATAACTACCCTATCCGTAACACGTACCCTAACCCTCACCCCTACCCTAACCCTAACACGAACCCTAATCCTAACCCGTACCCTAAAACGAGCCCTAACCCTAACACTAAACCTAACCCTAACCCTAACCCATACCCTACGCCGTACCCGAAGCCCTCCCCGAACACGTACCCTAAGCCGTACCCTAAGCCTAACCCTAAGCCTAACCCTAACCCTAGGCTACCCTTGACTGCTTCTGCCTCCAATAGATTTCCTAAGCACTAGTGTTTTAAGGAACAGCTTAAAAAGAGAATCCTAATGTGATTTCTTTATAATGGGTGTGTTCCTTATCTAATCCTAGTGTCTAAACTCTTCTCCATGGCTGGACCCCCAAATAATATTCTTTTATGTGCTAAGGGGTATCGAGAGAGTGGGATAGGTTTAATCACTACCCTAACCCTAACGCGTACCCTAACCCTAACCCCTACCCTTACCCTAACACGTACCCTAATCCTAACCCGTACCCTAAACCGAGCCCTAAACCTAACACTAACCCTAACCCTAACCCTAACCCATACCCTACGCCGTACCCGAAGCCCGCCCCGAACCCGTACCCTAAGCCGTACCCGAAGCCTAACCCTAAGCCTAACCCTAACCCTAGGCTACCCTTGACTGCTTCTGCCTCCAATAGATTTCCTAAGCACTAGTGTTTTAAGGAACAGCTTAAAAAGAGAATCCTAATGTGATTTCTTTATAATGTGTGGGTTCCTTATCTTATCCTAGTGTCTAAACTCTTCTCCATGGCTGGACCCCCAAATAATATTCCTTTACGTGCTAAGGGGTAACTAGAGAGTGGGATAGGTTTAATAACTACCCTAACCCTAACGCGTACCCTAACGCTAACCCCTACCCTAACCCTAACACGTACCCTAATCCTAACCCGTACCCTAAACCGAGCCCTAACCCTAACACTAACCCTAACCCTAACCCTAACCCATACCCTACGCCGTGCCCGAAGCCCTCCCCGAACCCGTACCCTAAGCCGTGCCCTAAGCCTAACCCTAAGCCTAACCCTAACCCTAGGCTACCCTTGACTGCTTCTGCCTCCAATAGATTTTCCTAAGCACTAGTGTTTTAAGGAACAGCTTAAAAAGAGAATCCTAATGTGATTTCTTTATAATGGGTGTGTTCCTTATATTATCTTAGTGTCTAAACTCTTCTCCATGGCTGGACCCCCTAATAATATTCCTTTACGTGCTAAGGGGTATCTAGAGAGTGGGGATAGGTTTAATAACTACCCTAACCCTAACGCGTACCCTAACCCTAACACCTACCCTAACCCTAACACGTACCCTAATCCTAACCCGTACCCTAAACCGAGCCCTAACCCTAACACTAACCCTAACCCTAACCCTAACCCATACCCTACGCCGTACCCGAAGCCCTCCCCGAACCCGTACCCTAAGCCGTACCCTAAGCCTAACCCTAAGGCCTAACCCTAACCCTAGGCTACCCTTGACTGCTTCTGCCTCCAATAGATTTCCTAAGCACTAGTGTTTTAAGGAACAGCTTAAAAAGAGAATCCTAATGTGATTTCTTTATAATGGGTGTGTTCCTTATCTTATCCTAGTGTCTAAACTCTTCTCCATGGCTGGACCCCTAAATAATATTCCTTTACGTGCTAATGGGTAACTAGAGAGTGGGATAGGTTTAATAACTACCCTATCTATCACACGTACCCTAACCCTCACCCCTACCCTAACCCTAACACGAACCCTAATCCTAACCCGTACCCTAAAACGAGCCCTAACCCTAACACTAAACCTAACCCTAACCCTAACCCATACCCTACGCCATACCCGAAGCCCTCCCCGAACACGTACCCTAAGCCGTACCCTAAGCCTCACCCTAAGCCTAACCCTAACCCTAGGCTACCCTTGACTGCTTCTGCCTCCAATAGATTTCCTAAGCACTAGTGTTTTAAGGAACAGCTTAAAAAGAGAATCCTAATGTGATTTCTTTATAATGGGTGTGTTCCTTATCTAATCCTAGTGTCTAAACTCTTCTCCATGGCTGGGACCCCCAAATAATATTCTTTTATGTGCTAAGGGGTATCGAGAGAGTGGGATAGGTTTAATCACTACCCTAACCCTAACGCGTACCCTAACCCTAACCCCTACCCTTACCCTAACACGTACCCTAATCCTAACCCGTACCCTAAACCGAGCCCTAACCCTAACACTAACCCTAACCCTAACCCTAACCCATACCCTACGCCGTACCCGAAGCCCTCCCCGAACCCGTACCCTAAGCCGTACCCGAAGCCTAACCCTAAGCCTAACCCTAACCCTAGGCTACCCTTGACTGCTTCTGCCTCCAATAGATTTCCTAAGCACTAGTGTTTTAAGGAACAGCTTAAAAAGTGAATCCTAATGTGATTTCTTTATAATGTGTGTGTTCCTTATCTTATCCTAGTGTCTAAACTCTTCTCCATGGCTGGACCCCCAAATAATATTCCTTTACGTGCTAAGGGGTAACTAGAGAGTGGGATAGGTTTAATAACTACCCTAACCCTAACACGTACCCTAACGCTAACCCCTACCCTAACCCTAACACGTACCCTAATCCTAACCCATACCCTAAACCGAGCCCTAACCCTAACACTAACCCTAACCCTAACCCTAACCCATACCCTACGCCATGCCCGAAGCCCTCCCCGAACCCGTACCCTAAGCCGTACCCTAAGCCTAACCGTAAGCCTAACCCTAACCCTAGGCTACCCTTGACTGCTTCTGCCTCCAATAGATTTCCTAAGCACTAGTGTTTTAAGGAACAGCTTAAAAAGAGAATCCTAATGAGATTTCTTTATAATGGGTGTGTTCCTTATATTATCTTAGTGTCTAAACTCTTCTCCATGGCTGGACCCCCTAATAATATTCCTTTACGTGCTAAGGGGTATCTAGAGAGTGGGATAGGTTTAATAACTACCCTAACCCTAACGCGTACCCTAACCCTAACCCCTACCCTAACCCTAACACGTACCCTAATCCTAACCCGTACCCTAAACCGAGCCCTAACCCTAACACTAACCCTAACCCTAACCCTAACCCATACCCTACGCCGTACCCGAAGCCCTCCCCGAACCCGTACCCTAAGCCGTACCCTAAGCCTAACCCTAAGCCTAACCCTAACCGCTACCCTTGACTGCTTCTGCCTCCAATAGATTTCCTAAGCACTAGTGTTTTAAGGAATAGCTTAAAAAGAGAATCCTAATGTTATTTCTTTATAATGTGTGGGTTCCTTATATTATCTTAGTGGCTAAACTATTCTCCATGGCTGGACCCCCAAATAATATTCCTTTACGTGCTAAGGGGTATCTAGAGAGTGGGATAGGTTTAATAACTACCCTAACCGTAACGCGTACCCTAACCCTAAACCCTACCCTAACCCTAACATGTACCCTAATCCTAACCCGTACCCTAAACCGAGCCCTAACCCTAACACTAACCCTAACCCTAACCGTAACCCATACCCTACGCCGTACCCGAAGCCCTCCCCGAACACGAACCCTAAGCCGTACCCTAAGCCTAACCGTAAGCCTAACCCTAACCCTAGGCTACCCTTGACTGCTTCTGCCTCCAATAGATTTCCTAAGCACTAGTGTTTTAAGGAACAGCTTAAAAAGAGAATCCTAATGTGATTTCTTTATAATGTGTGTGTTCCTTATATTATCTTAGTGTCTAAACTCTTCTCCATGGCTGGACCCCCTAATAATATTCCTTTACGTGCTAAGGGGTATCTAGAGAGTGGGATAGGTTTAATAACTACCCTAACCCTAACGCGTACCCTAACCCTAACCCCTACCCTAACCCTAACACGTACCCTAATCCTAACCCGTACCCTAAACCGAGCCCTAACCCTAACACTAACCCTAACCCTAACCCTAACCCATACCCTACGCCGTACCCGAAGCCCTCCCCGAACCCGTACCCTAAGCCGTACCCTAAGCCTAACCCTAAGCCTAACCCTAAATCTAGGCTACCCTTGACTGCTTCTGCCTCCAATAGATTTCCTAAGCACTAGTGTTTTAAGGAACAGCTTAAAAAGAGAATCCTAATGTGATTTCTTTATAATGGGTGTGTTCCTTATCTTATCCTAGTGTCTAAACTCTTCTCCATGGCTGGACCCCCAAATAATATTCCTTTACGTGCTAATGGGTAACTAGAGAGTGGGATAGGTTTAATAACTACCCTATCCGTAACACGTACCCTAACCCTCACCCCTACCCTAACCCTAACACGAACCCTAATCCTAACCCGTACCCTAAAACGAGCCCTAACCCTAACACTAAACCTAACCCTAACCCTAACCCATACCCTACGCCGTACCCGAAGCCCTCCCCGAACACGTACCCTAAGCCGTACCCTAAGCCTAACCCTAAGCCTAACCCTAACCCTAGGCTACCCTTGACTGCTTCTGCCTCCAATAGATTTCCTAAGCACTAGTGTTTTAAGGAACAGCTTAAAAAGAGAATCCTAATGTGATTTCTTTATAATGGGTGTGTTCCTTATCTAATCCTAGTGTCTAAACTCTTCTCCATGGCTGGACCCCCAAATAATATTCTTTTATGTGCTAAGGGGTATCGAGAGAGTGGGATAGGTTTAATCACTACCCTAACCCTAACGCGTACCCTAACCCTAACCCCTACCCTTACCCTAACACGTACCCTAATCCTAACCCGTACCCTAAACCGAGCCCTAACCCTAACACTAACCCTAACCCTAACCCTAACCCATACCCTACGCCGTACCCGAAGCCCGCCCCGAACCCGTATCCTAAGCCGTACCCGAAGCCTAACCCTAAGCCTAACCCTAACCCTAGGCTACCCTTGACTGCTTCTGCCTCCAATAGATTTCCTAAGCACTAGTGTTTTAAGGAACAGCTTAAAAAGAGAATCCTAATGTGATTTCTTTATAATGTGTGGGTTCCTTATCTTATCCTAGTGTCTAAACTCTTCTCCATGGCTGGACCCCCAAATAATATTCCTTTACGTGCTAAGGGGTAACTAGAGAGTGGGATAGGTTTAATAACTACCCTAACCGTAACGCGTACCCTAACCCTAACCCCCACCCTAACCCTAACATGTACCCTAATCCTAAACCGTACCCTAAACCGAGCCCTAACCCTAACACTAACCCTAACCCTAACCGTAACCCATACCCTACGCCGTACCCGAAGCCCTCCCCGAACACGAACCCTAAGCCGTACCCTAAGCCTTACCGTAAGCCTAACCCTAACCCTAGGCTACCTTTGACTGCTTCTGCCTCCAATAGATTTCCTAAGCACTAGTGTTTTAAGGAACAGCTTAAAAAGAGAATCCTAATGTGATTTCTTTGTAATGTGTGTGTTCCTTATATTATCTTAGTGTCTAAACTCTTCTCCATGGCTGGACCCCCAAATAATATTCCTTTACGTGCTAAGGTTTATCTAGAGAGTGGGATAGGTTTAATAACAACCCTAACCCTAACGCGTACCCTAACCCTAACCCCTACTCTAACCCTAACACGTACCCTAATCCTAAACCGTACCCTAAACCGAGCCCTAACCCTAACACTAACCCTAACCCTAACCCTAACCCATACCCTACGCCATACCCGAAGCCTTCCCCGAAGCCGTACCCTAAGCCGTACCCTAAGCCTAACCCTAACCCTAGGCTACCCTTGACTGCTTCTGCCTCCAATAGATTTCCTAAGCACTAGTGTTTTAAGGAACAGCTTAAAAAGAGAATCCTAATGTGATTTCTTCATAATGTGTGTGTTCCTTATCTTATCCTAGTGTCTAAACTCTTCTCCATGGCTGGACCCCCAAATAATATTCCTTTACGTGCTAAGGGGTAACTAGAGAGTGGGATAGGTTTAATAATTACCCTAACCCTAACGCGTAACCTAACGCTAACCCATACCCTAACCCTAACACGTACCCTAATCCTAACCCGTACCCTAAACCGAGCCCTAACCCTAACACTAACCCTAACCCTAACCCTAACCCATACCCTACGCCGTGCCCGAAGCCCTCCCCGAACCCGTACCCTAAGCCGTACCCTAAGCCTAACCCTAAGCCTAACCCTAACCCAAGGCTACCCTTGACTGCTTCTGCCTCCAATAGATTTCCTAAGCACTAGTGTTTTAAGGAACAGCTTAAAAAGAGAATCCTAATGTTATTTCTTTATAATGTGTGTGTTCCTTATATTATCTTAGTGTCTAAACTCTTCTCCATGGCTGGACCCCCAAATAATATTCCTTTACGTGCTAAGGGGTATCTAGAGAGTGGGATAGGTTTAATAACTACCCTAACCGTAACGCGTACCCTAACCCTAACCCCTACCCTAACCCTAACATGTACCCTAATCCTAACCCATACCCTAAACCGATCCCTAACCCTAACACTAACCCTAACCCTAACCGTAACCCATACCCTACGCCGTACCCGAAGCCCTCCCCGAACACGAACCCTAAGCCGTACCCTAAGCCTAACCGTAAGCCTAACCCTAACCCTAGGCTACCCTTGACTGCTTCTGCCTCCAATAGATTTCCTAAGCACTAGTGTTTTAAGGAACAGCTTAAAAAGAGAATCCTAATGTGATTTCTTTATAATGTGTGTGTTCCTTATATTATCTTAGTGTCTAAACTCTTCTCCATGGCTGGACCCTCTAATAATATTCCTTTACGTGCTAAGGGGTATCTAGAGAGTGGGATAGGTTTAATAACTACCCTAACCCTAACGCGTACCCTAACCCTAACCCCTACCCTAACCCTAACACGTACCCTAATCCTAACCCGTACCCTAAACCGAGCCCTAACCCTAACACTAACCCTAACCCTAACCCTAACCCATACCCTACGCCGTACCAGAAGCCCTCCCCGAACCCGTACCCTAAGCCGTACCCTAAGCCTAACCCTAAGCCTAACCCTAACCCTAGGCTACCCTTGACTGCTTCTGCCTCCAATAGATTTCCTAAGCACTAGTGTTTTAAGGAATAGCTTAAAAAGAGAATCCTAATGTTATTTCTTTATAATGTGTGGGTTCCTTATATTATCTTAGTGTCTAAACTATTCTCCATGGCTGGACCCCCAAATAATATTCCTTTACGTGCTAAGGGGTATCTAGAGAGTGGGATAGGTTTAATAACTACCCTAACCGTAACGCGTACCCTAACCCTAAACCCTACCCTAACCCTAACATGTACCCTAATCCTAACCCGTACCCTAAACCGAGCCCTAACCCTAACACTAACCCTAACCCTAACCGTAACCCATACCCTACGCCGTACCCGAAGCCCTCCCCGAACACGAACCCTAAGCCGTACCCTAAGCCTAACCGTAAGCCTAACCCTAACCCTAGGCTACCCTTGACTGCTTCTGCCTCCAATAGATTTCCTAAGCACTAGTGTTTTAAGGAACAGCTTAAAAAGAGAATCCTAATGTGATTTCTTTATAATGTGTGTGTTCCTTATATTATCTTAGTGTCTAAACTCTTCTCCATGGCTGGACCCCCTAATAATATTCCTTTACGTGCTAAGGGGTATCTAGAGAGTGGGATAGGTTTAATAACTACCCTAACCCTAACGCGTACCCTAACCCTAACCCCTACCCTAACCCTAACACGTACCCTAATCCTAACCCGTACCCTAAACCGAGCCCTAACCCTAACACTAACCCTAACCCTAACCCTAACCCATACCCTACGCCGTACCCGAAGCCCTCCCCGAACCCGTACCCTAAGCCGTACCCTAAGCCTAACCCTAAGCCTAACCCTAAATCTAGGCTACCCTTGACTGCTTCTGCCTCCAATAGATTTCCTAAGCACTAGTGTTTTAAGGAACAGCTTAAAAAGAGAATCCTAATGTGATTTCTTTATAATGGGTGTGTTCCTTATCTTATCCTAGTGTCTAAACTCTTCTCCATGGCTGGACCCCCAAATAATATTCCTTTACGTGCTAATGGGTAACTAGAGAGTGGGATAGGTTTAATAACTACCCTATCCGTAACACGTACCCTAACCCTCACCCCTACCCTAACCCTAACACGAACCCTAATCCTAACCCGTACCCTAAAACGAGCCCTAACCCTAACACTAAACCTAACCCTAACCCTAACCCATACCCTACGCCGTACCCGAAGCCCTCCCCGAACACGTACCCTAAGCCGTACCCTAAGCCTAACCCTAAGCCTAACCCTAACCCTAGGCTACCCTTGACTGCTTCTGCCTCCAATAGATTTCCTAAGCACTAGTGTTTTAAGGAACAGCTTAAAAAGAGAATCCTAATGTGATTTCTTTATAATGGGTGTGTTCCTTATCTAATCCTAGTGTCTAAACTCTTCTCCATGGCTGGACCCCCAAATAATATTCTTTTATGTGCTAAGGGGTATCGAGAGAGTGGGATAGGTTTAATCACTACCCTAACCCTAACGCGTACCCTAACCCTAACCCCTACCCTTACCCTAACACGTACCCTAATCCTAACCCGTACCCTAAACCGAGCCCTAACCCTAACACTAACCCTAACCCTAACCCTAACCCATACCCTACGCCGTACCCGAAGCCCGCCCCGAACCCGTACCCTAAGCCGTACCCGAAGCCTAACCCTAAGCCTAACCCTAACCCTAGGCTACCCTTGACTGCTTCTGCCTCCAATAGATTTCCTAAGCACTAGTGTTTTAAGGAACAGCTTAAAAAGAGAATCCTAATGTGATTTCTTTATAATGTGTGGGTTCCTTATCTTATCCTAGTGTCTAAACTCTTCTCCATGGCTGGACCCCCAAATAATATTCCTTTACGTGCTAAGGGGTAACTAGAGAGTGGGATAGGTTTAATAACTACCCTAACCCTAACGCGTACCCTAACGCTAACCCCTACCCTAACCCTAACACGTACCCTAATCCTAACCCGTACCCTAAACCGAGCCCTAACCCTAACACTAACCCTAACCCTAACCCTAACCCATACCCTACGCCGTGCCCGAAGCCCTCCCCGAACCCGTACCCTAAGCCGTGCCCTAAGCCTAACCCTAAGCCTAACCCTAACCCTAGGCTACCCTTGACTGCTTCTGCCTCCAATAGATTTCCTAAGCACTAGTGTTTTAAGGAACAGCTTAAAAAGAGAATCCTAATGTGATTTCTTTATAATGGGTGTGTTCCTTATATTATCTTAGTGTCTAAACTCTTCTCCATGGCTGGACCCCCTAATAATATTCCTTTACGTGCTAAGGGGTATCTAGAGAGTGGGATAGGTTTAATAACTACCCTAACCCTAACGCGTACCCTAACCCTAACACCTACCCTAACCCTAACACGTACCCTAATCCTAACCCGTACCCTAAACCGAGCCCTAACCCTAACACTAACCCTAACCCTAACCCTAACCCATACCCTACGCCGTACCCGAAGCCCTCCCCGAACCCGTACCCTAAGCCGTACCCTAAGCCTAACCCTAAGCCTAACCCTAACCCTAGGCTACCCTTGACTGCTTCTGCCTCCAATAGATTTCCTAAGCACTAGTGTTTTAAGGAACAGCTTAAAAAGAGAATCCTAATGTGATTTCTTTATAATGGGTGTGTTCCTTATCTTATCCTAGTGTCTAAACTCTTCTCCATGGCTGGACCCCTAAATAATATTCCTTTACGTGCTAATGGGTAACTAGAGAGTGGGATAGGTTTAATAACTACCCTATCTATCACACGTACCCTAACCCTCACCCCTACCCTAACCCTAACACGAACCCTAATCCTAACCCGTACCCTAAAACGAGCCCTAACCCTAACACTAAACCTAACCCTAACCCTAACCCATACCCTACGCCATACCCGAAGCCCTCCCCGAACACGTACCCTAAGCCGTACCCTAAGCCTCACCCTAAGCCTAACCCTAACCCTAGGCTACCCTTGACTGCTTCTGCCTCCAATAGATTTCCTAAGCACTAGTGTTTTAAGGAACAGCTTAAAAAGAGAATCCTAATGTGATTTCTTTATAATGGGTGTGTTCCTTATCTAATCCTAGTGTCTAAACTCTTCTCCATGGCTGGACCCCCAAATAATATTCTTTTATGTGCTAAGGGGTATCGAGAGAGTGGGATAGGTTTAATCACTACCCTAACCCTAACGCGTACCCTAACCCTAACCCCTACCCTTACCCTAACACGTACCCTAATCCTAACCCGTACCCTAAACCGAGCCCTAACCCTAACACTAACCCTAACCCTAACCCTAACCCATACCCTACGCCGTACCCGAAGCCCTCCCCGAACCCGTACCCTAAGCCGTACCCGAAGCCTAACCCTAAGCCTAACCCTAACCCTAGGCTACCCTTGACTGCTTCTGCCTCCAATAGATTTCCTAAGCACTAGTGTTTTAAGGAACAGCTTAAAAAGTGAATCCTAATGTGATTTCTTTATAATGTGTGTGTTCCTTATCTTATCCTAGTGTCTAAACTCTTCTCCATGGCTGGACCCCCAAATAATATTCCTTTACGTGCTAAGGGGTAACTAGAGAGTGGGATAGGTTTAATAACTACCCTAACCCTAACACGTACCCTAACGCTAACCCCTACCCTAACCCTAACACGTACCCTAATCCTAACCCATACCCTAAACCGAGCCCTAACCCTAACACTAACCCTAACCCTAACCCTAACCCATACCCTACGCCATGCCCGAAGCCCTCCCCGAACCCGTACCCTAAGCCGTACCCTAAGCCTAACCGTAAGCCTAACCCTAACCCTAGGCTACCCTTGACTGCTTCTGCCTCCAATAGATTTCCTAAGCACTAGTGTTTTAAGGAACAGCTTAAAAAGAGAATCCTAATGAGATTTCTTTATAATGGGTGTGTTCCTTATATTATCTTAGTGTCTAAACTCTTCTCCATGGCTGGACCCCCTAATAATATTCCTTTACGTGCTAAGGGGTATCTAGAGAGTGGGATAGGTTTAATAACTACCCTAACCCTAACGCGTACCCTAACCCTAACCCCTACCCTAACCCTAACACGTACCCTAATCCTAACCCGTACCCTAAACCGAGCCCTAACCCTAACACTAACCCTAACCCTAACCCTAACCCATACCCTACGCCGTACCCGAAGCCCTCCCCGAACCCGTACCCTAAGCCGTACCCTAAGCCTAACCCTAACCCTAACCCTAAATCTAGGCTACCCTTGACTGCTTCTGCCTCCAATAGATTTCCTAAGCACTAGTGTTTTAAGGAACAGCTTAAAAAGAGAATCCTAATGTGATTTCTTTATAATGGGTGTGTTCCTTATCTTATCCTAGTGTCTAAACTCTTCTCCATGGCTGGACCCCCAAATAATATTCCTTTACGTGCTAATGGGTAACTAGAGAGTGGGATAGGTTTAATAACTACCCTATCCGTAACACGTACCCTAACCCTCACCCCTACCCTAACCCTAACACGAACCCTAATCCTAACCCGTACCCTAAAACGAGCCCTAACCCTAACACTAAACCTAACCCTAACCCTAACCCATACCCTACGCCGTACCCGAAGCCCTCCCCGAACACGTACCCTAAGCCGTACCCTAAGCCTAACCCTAAGCCTAACCCTAACCCTAGGCTACCCTTGACTGCTTCTGCCTCCAATAGATTTCCTAAGCACTAGTGTTTTAAGGAACAGCTTAAAAAGAGAATCCTAATGTGATTTCTTTATAATGGGTGTGTTCCTTATCTAATCCTAGTGTCTAAACTCTTCTCCATGGCTGGACCCCCAAATAATATTCTTTTATGTGCTAAGGGGTATCGAGAGAGTGGGATAGGTTTAATCACTACCCTAACCCTAACGCGTACCCTAACCCTAACCCCTACCCTTACCCTAACACGTACCCTAATCCTAACCCGTACCCTAAACCGAGCCCTAACCCTAACACTAACCCTAACCCTAACCCTAACCCATACCCTACGCCGTGCCCGAAGCCCTCCCCGAACCCCTACCCTAAGCCGTACCCTAAGCCTAACCCTAAGCCTAACCCTAACCCTAGGCTACCCTTGACTGCTTCTGCCTCCAATAGATTTCCTAAGCACTAGTGTTTTAAGGAACAGCTTAAAAAGAGAATCCTAATGTGATTTCTTTATAATGGGTGTGTTCCTTATATTATCTTAGTGTCTAAACTCTTCTCCATGGCTGGACCCCCTAATAATATTCCTTTACGTGCTAAGGGGTATCTAGAGAGTGGGATAGGTTTAATAACTACCCTAACCCTAACGCGTACCCTAACCCTAACACCTACCCTAACCCTAACACGTACCCTAATCCTAACCCGTACCCTAAACCGAGCCCTAACCCTAACACTAACCCTAACCCTAACCCTAACCCATACCCTACGCCGTACCCGAAGCCCTCCCCGAACCCGTACCCTAAGCCGTACCCGAAGCCTAACCCTAAGCCTAACCCTAACCCTAGGCTACCCTTGACTGCTTCTGCCTCCAATAGATTTCCTAAGCACTAGTGTTTTAAGGAACAGCTTAAAAAGAGAATCCTAATGTGATTTCTTTATAATGGGTGTGTTCCTTATCTTATCCTAGTGTCTAAACTCTTCTCCATGGCTGGACCCCCAAATAATATTCCTTTACGTGCTAAGGGGTAACTAGAGAGTGGGATAGGTTTAATAACTACCCTAACCCTAACACGTACCCTAACGCTAACCCCTACCCTAACCCTAACACGTACCCTAATCCTAACCCATACCCTAAACCGAGCCCTAACCCTAACACTAACCCTAACCCTAACCCTAACCCATACCCTATGCCGTGCCCGAAGCCCTCCCCGAACCCGTACCCTAAGCCGTACCCTAAGCCTAACCCTAAGCCTAACCCTAACCCTAGGCTACCCTTGACTGCTTCTGCCTCCAATAGATTTCCTAAGCACTAGTGTTTTAAGGAACAGCTTAAAAAGAGAATCCTAATGTGATTTCTTTATAATGGGTGTGTTCCTTATCTTATCCTAGTGTCTAAACTCTTCTCCATGGCTGGACCCCCAAATAATATTCCTTTACGTGCTAAGGGGTAACTAGAGAGTGGGATAGGTTTAATAACTAACCTAACCCTAACACGTACCCTAACGCTAACCCCTACCCTAACACTAACACGTACCCTAATCTTAACCCGTACCCTAAACCGAGCCCTAACCCTAACACTAACCCTAACCTTAACCCTAACCCATACCCTACGCCGTACCCGAAGCCCTCCCCGAACCCGTACCCTAAGCCGTACCCTAAGCCTAACCCTAAGCCTAACCCTAACCCTAGGCTACCCTTGACTGCTTCTGCCTCCAATAGGTTTCCTAAGCACTAGTGTTTTAAGGAACAGCTTAAAAAGAGAATCCTAATGTTATTTCTTTATAATGTGTGTGTTCCTTATATTATCTTAGTGTCTAAACTCTTCTCCATGGCTGGACCCCCAAATAATATTCCTTTACGTGCTAAGGGGTATCTAGAGAGTGGGATAGGTTTAATAACTACCCTAACCGTAACGCGTACCCTAACCCTAACCCCTACCCTAACCCTAACATGTACCCTAATCCTAACCCGTTCCCTAAACCGAGCCCTAACCCTAACACTAACCCTAACCCTAACCGTAACCCATACCCTACGCCGTACCCGAAGCCCTCACCGAACACGTACCCTAAGCCGTACGCTAAGCCTAACCGTAAGCCTAACACTAACCCTAGGCTACCCTTGACTGCTTCTGCCTCCAATAGATTTCCTAAGCACTAGTGTTTTAAGGAACAGCTTAAAAAGAGAATCCTAATGTGATTTCTTTATAATGTGTGTGTTCCTTATATTATCTTAGTGTCTAAACTCTTCTCCATGGCTGGACCCCCTAATAATATTCCTTTACGTGCTAAGGGGTATCTAGAGAGTGGGATAGGTTTAATAACTACCCTAACCCTAACGCGTACCATAACCCTAACCCCTACCCTAACCCTAACACGTACCCTAATCCTAACCCGTACCCTAAACCGAGCCCTAACCCTAACACTAACCCTAACCCTAACCCTAACCCATACCCTACGCCGTACCCGAAGCCCTCCCCGAACCCGTACCCTAAGCCGTACCCTAAGCCTAACCCTAAGCCTAACCCTAACCCTAGGCTACCCTTGAATGCTTCTGCCTCCAATAGATTTCCTAAGCACTAGTGTTTTAAGGAACAGCTTAAAAAGAGAATCCTAATGTGATTTCTTTATAATGGGTGTGTTCCTTATCTTATCCTAGTGTCTAAACTCTTCTCCATGGCTGGACCCCCAAATAATATTCCTTTACGTGCTAATGGGTACCTAGAGAGTGGGATAGGTTTAATAACTACCCTATCCGTAACACGTACCCTAACCCTCACCCCTACCCTAACCCTAACACGAACCCTAATCCTAACCCGTACCCTAAAACGAGCCCTAACCCTAACACTAAACCTAACCCTAACCCTAACCCATACCCTACGCCGTACCCGAAGCCCTCCCCGAACACGTACCCTAAGCCGTACCCTAAGCCTAACCCTAAGCCTAACCCTAACCCTAGGCTACCCTTGACTGCTTCTGCCTCCAATAGATTTCCTAAGCACTAGTGTTTTAAGGAACAGCTTAAAAAGAGAATCCTAATGTGATTTCTTTATAATGGGTGTGTTCCTTATCTAATCCTAGTGTCTAAACTCTTCTCCATGGCTGGACCCCCAAATAATATTCTTTTATGTGCTAAGGGGTATCGAGAGAGTGGGATAGGTTTAATCACTACCCTAACCCTAACGCGTACCCTAACCCTAACCCCTACCCTTACCCTAACACGTAACCTAATCCTAACCCGTACCCTAAACCGAGCCCTAACCCTAACACTAACCCTAACCCTAACCCTAACCCATACCCTACGCCGTACCCGAAGCCCTCCCCGAACCCGTACCCTAAGCCGTACCCGAAGCCTAACCCTAAGCCTAACCCTAACCCTAGGCTACCCTTGACTGCTTCTGCCTCCAATAGATTTCCTAAGCACTAGTGTTTTAAGGAACAGCTTAAAAAGAGAATCCTAATGTGATTTCTTTATAATGTGTGTGTTCCTTATCTTATCCTAGTGTCTAAACTCTTCTCCATGGCTGGACCCCCAAATAATATTCCTTTACGTGCTAAGGGGTAACTAGAGAGTGGGATAGGTTTAATAACTACCCTAACCCTAACGCGTACCCTAACGCTAACCCCTACCCTAACCCTAACACGTACCCAAATCCTAACCCGTACCCTAAACCGAGCCCTAACCCTAACACTAACCCTAACCCTAACCCTAACCCATACCCTACGCCGTGCCCGAAGCCCTCCCCGAACCCGTACCCTAAGCAGTACCCTAAGCCTAACCCTAAGCCTAACCCTAACCCTAGGCTACCCTTTACTGCTTCTGCCTCCAATAGATTTCCTAAGCACTAGTGTTTTAAGGAACAGCTTAAAAAGAGAATCCTAATGTGATTTCTTTATAATGGGTGTGTTCCTTATCTTATCCTAGTGTCTAAACTCTTCTCCATGGCTGGACACCCAAATAATATTCCTTTACGTGCTAAGGGGTAACTAGAGAGTGGGATAGGTTTAATAACTACCCTTACCCTAACGCTTACCCTAACGCTAACCCCTACCCTAACCCTAACACGTACCCTAATCCTAACCCGTACCCTAAACCGAGCCCTAACCCTAACACTAACCCTAACCTTAACCCTAACCCATACCCTACGCCGTACCCGAAGCCCTCCCCGAACCCGTACCCTAAGCCGTACCCTAAGCCTAACCCTAAGCCTAACCCTAACCCTAGGCTACCCTTGACTGCTTCTGCCTCCAATAGATTTCCTAAGCACTAGTGTTTTAAGGAACAGCTTAAAAAGAGAATCCTAATGTGATTTCTTTATAATGTGTGTGTTCCTTATATTATCTTACTGTCTAAACTTTCTCCATGGCTGGACCCCCAAATAATATTCCTTTACGTGCTAAGGGGTATCTAGAGAGTGGGGTAGGTTTAATAACTACCCTAACCGTAACGCGTACCCTAACCCTAACCCCTACCCTAACCCTAACATGTACCCTAATCCTAACCCGTACCCTAAACCGAGCCCTAACCCTAACACTAACCCTAACCCTAACCGTAACCCATACCCTACGCCGTACCCGAAGACCTCCCCGAACACGTACCCTAAGCCGTACCCTAAGCCTAACAGTAAGCCTAACCCTAACCCTAGGCTACCCTTGACTGCTTCTGCCTCCAATAGATTTCCTAAGCACTAGTGTTTTAAGGAACAGCTTAAAAAGAGAATCCTAATGTGATTTCTTTATAATGTGTGTGTTCCTTATATTATCTTAGTGTCTAAACTCTTCTCCATGGCTGGACCCCCAAATAATATTCCTTTACGTGCTAAGGGGTAACTAGAGAGTGGGATAGGTTTAATAACTACCCTTACCCTAACGCTTACCCTAACGCTAACCCCTACCCTAACCCTAACACGTACCCTAATCCTAACCCGTACCCTAAACCGAGCCCTAACCCTAACACTAACCCTAACCTTAACCCTAACCCATACCCTACGCCGTACCCGAAGCCCTCCCCGAACCCGTACCCTAAGCCGTACCCTAAGCCTAACCCTAAGCCTAACCCTAACCCTAGGCTACCCTTGACTGCTTCTGCCTCCAATAGATTTCCTAAGCACTAGTGTTTTAAGGAACAGCTTAAAAAGAGAATCCTAATGTGATTTCTTTATAATGGGTGTGTTCCTTATCTTATCCTAGTGTCTAAACTCTTCTCCATGGCTGGACCCCCAAATAATATTCCTTTACGTGCTAAGGGGTAACTAGAGAGTGGGATAGGTTTAATAACTACCCTAACCGTAATGCGTACCCTAACCCTAACCCCTACCCTAACCCTAACATGTACCCTAATCCTAACCCGTACCCTAAACCGAGCCCTAACCCTAACACTAACCCTAACCCTAACCGTAACCCATACCCTACGCCGTACCCGAAGACCTCCCCGAACACGTACCCTAAGCCGTACCCTAAGCCTAACAGTAAGCCTAACCCTAACCCTAGGCTACCCTTGACTGCTTCTGCCTCCAATAGATTTCCTAAGCACTAGTGTTTTAAGGAACAGCTTAAAAAGTGAATCCTAATGTGATTTCTTTATAATGTGTGTGTTCCTTATATTATCTTAGTGTCTAAACTCTTCTCCATGGCTGGACCCCCTAATAATATTCCTTTACGTGCTAAGGGGTATCTAGAGAGTGGGATAGGTTTAATAACTACCCTAACCCTAACGCGTACCCTAACCCTAACCCCTACCCTAACCCTAACACGTACCCTAATCCTAACCCGTACCCTAAACCGAGCCCTAACCCTAACACTAACCCTAACCCTAACCCTAACCCATACCCTACGCCGTACCCGAAGCCCTCCCCGAACCCGTACCCTAAGCCGTACCCTAAGCCTAACCCTAAGCCTAACCCTAACCCTAGGCTACCCTTGACTGCTTCTGCCTCCAATAGATTTCCTAAGCACTAGTGTTTTAAGGAACAGCTTAAAAAGAGAATCCTAATGTGATTTCTTTATAATGGGTGTGTTCCTTATCTTATCCTAGTGTCTAAACTCTTCTCCATGGCTGGACCCCCAAATAATATTCCTTTACGTGCTAAGGGGTAACTAGAGAGTGGGATAGGTTTAATAACTACCCTAACCGTAACGCGTACCCTAACCCTAACCCCTACCCTAACCCTAACATGTACCCTAATCCTAACCCGTACCCTAAACCGAGCCCTAACCCTAACACTAACCCTAACCCTAACCGTAACCCATACCCTACGCCGTACCCGAAGACCTCCCCGAACACGTACCCTAAGCCGTACCCTAAGCCTAACAGTAAGCCTAACCCTAACCCTAGGCTACCCTTGACTGCTTCTGCCTCCAATAGATTTCCTAAGCACTAGTGTTTTAAGGAACAGCTTAAAAAGAGAATCCTAATGTGATTTCTTTATAATGTGTGTGTTCCTTATATTATCTTAGTGTCTAAACTCTTCTCCATGGCTGGACCCCCTAATAATATTCCTTTACGTGCTAAGGGGTATCTAGAGAGTGGGATAGGTTTAATAACTACCCTAACCCTAACGCGTACCCTAACCCTAACCCCTACCCTAACCCTAACACGTACCCTAATCCTAACCCGTACCCTAAACCGAGCCCTAACCCTAACACTAACCCTAACCCTAACCCTAACCCATACCCTACGCCGTACCCGAAGCCCTCCCCGAACCCGTACCCTAAGCCGTACCCTAAGCCTAACCCTAAGCCTAACCCTAACCCTAGGCTACCCTTGACTGCTTCTGCCTCCAATAGATTTCCTAAGCACTAGTGTTTTAAGGAACAGCTTAAAAAGAGAATCCTAATGTGATTTCTTTATAATGGGTGTGTTCCTTATCTTATCCTAGTGTCTAAACTCTTCTCCATGGCTGGACCCCCAAATAATATTCCTTTACGTGCTAAGGGGTAACTAGAGAGTGGGATAGGTTTAATAACTACCCTATCCGTAACACGTACCCTAACCCTAACCCCTACCCTAACCCTAACACGAACCCTAATCCTAACCCGTACCCTAAACCGAGCCCTAACCCTAACACTAACCCTAACCCTAACCCTAACCCATACTCTACGCCGTACCCGAAGCCCTCCCCGAACCCGTACCCTAAGCCTAACCCTAAGCCTAACCCTAACCCTAGGCTACCCTTGACTGCTTCTGCCTCCAATAGATTTCCTAAGCACTAGTGTTTTAAGGAACAGCTTAAAAAGAGAATCCTAATGTGATTTCTTTATAATGTGTGTGTTCCTTATCTTATCCTAGTGTCTAAACTCTTCTCCATGGCTGGACCCCCAAATAATATTCCTTTACGTGCTAAGGGGTAACTAGAGAGTGGGATAGGTTTAATAACTACCCTAACCCTAACGCGTAACCTAACGCTAACACCTACCCTAACCCTAACACGTACCCTAATCCTAAACCGTACCCTAAACCGAGCCCTAACCCTAACACTAACCCTAACCCTAACCCTAACCCATACCCTACGCCGTGCCCGAAGCCCTCCCCGAACCCGTACCCTAAGCCGTACCCTAAGCCGTACCCTAAGCCTAACCCTAACCCTAGGCTACCCTTGACTGCTTCTGCCTCCAATAGATTTCCTAAGCACTAGTGTTTTAAGGAACAGCTTAAAAAGAGAATCCTAATGTGATTTCTTTATAATGGGTGTGTTCCTTATCTTATCCTAGTGTCTAAACTCTTCTCCATGGCTGGACCCCCAAATAATATTCCTTTACGTGCTAAGGGGTAACTAGAGAGTGGGATAGGTTTAATAACTACCCTAACCCTAACGCGTAGCCTAACGCTAACCCCTACCCTAACCCTAACACGTACCCTAATCTTAACCCGTAACCTAAACCGAGCCCTAACCCTAACACTAACCCTAACCTTAACCCTAACCCATACTCTACGCCGTACCCGAAGCCCTCCCCGAACCCGTACCCTAAGCCGTACCCTAAGCCTAACCCTAAGCCTAACCCTAACCCTACGCTACCCTTGACTGCTTCTGCCTCCAATAGATTTCCTAAGCACTAGTGTTTTAAGGAACAGCTTAAAAAGAGAATCCTAATGTTATTTCTTTATAATGTGTGTGTTCCTTATATTATCTTAGTGTCTAAACTCTTCTCCATGGCTGGACCCCCAAATAATATTCCTTTACGTGCTAAGGGGAATCTAGAGAGTGGGATAGGTTTAATAACTACCCTAACCGTAACGCGTACCCTAACCCTAACCCCTACCCTAACCCTAACATGTACCCTAATCCTAACCCGTACCCTAAACCGAGCCCTAACCCTAACACTAACCCTAACCCTAACCATAACCCATACCCTACGCCGTACCCGAAGCCCTCCCCGAACACGTACCCTAAGCCGTACCGTAAGCCTAACCGTAACCTTACCCTAACCCTAGGCTACCCTTGACTGCTTCTGCCTCCAATAGATTTCCTAAGCACTAGTGTTTTAAGGAACAGCTTAAAAAGAGAATCCTAATGTGATTTCTTTATAATGTGTGTGTTCCTTATATTATCTTAGTGTCTAAACTCTTCTCCATTGCTGGACCCCCTAATAATATTCCTTTACGTGCTAAGGGGTATCTAGAGAGTGGGATAGGTTTAATAACTACCCTAACCCTAACGCGTACCATAACCCTAACCCCTACACTAACCCTAACACGTACCCTAATCCTAACCCGTACCCTAAACCGAGCCCTAACCCTAACACTAACCCTAACCCTAACCGTAACCCATACACTACGCCGTACCCGAAGTCCTCCCCGAACACGTACCCTAAGCCGTACCCTAAGCCTAACCCTAAGCCTAACCCTAACCCTAGGCTACCCTTGACTGCTTCTGCCTCCAATAGATTTCCTAAGCACTAGTGTTTTAAGGAACAGCTTAAAAAGAGAATCCTAATGTGATTTCTTTATAATGTGTGTGTTCCTTATATTATCTTAGTGTCTAAACTCTTCTCCATGGCTGGACCCCCTAATAATATTCCTTTACGTGCTAAGGGGTATCTAGAGAGTGGGATAGGTTTAATAACTACACTAACCCTAACGCGTACCCTAACCCTAACCCCTACCCTAACCCTAACACGTACCCTAATCCTAAACCGTACCCTAAACCGAGCCCTATCCCTAACCCTAACCCTAACCCTAACCCATACCCTACGCCGTACCCGAAGCTCTCGCCGAACCCGTACCCTAAGCCGTACCCTAATCCTAACCCTAAGCCTAACCCTAACCCTAGGCTACCCTTGACTGCTTCTGCCTCCAATAGATTTCCTAAGCACTAGTGTTTTAAGGAACAGCTTAAAAAGAGAATCCTAATGTTATTTCTTTATAATATGTGTGTTCCTTATATTATCTTATTGTCTAAACTCTTCTCCATGGCTGGACCCCCAAATAATATTCCTTTACGTGCTAAGGGGTATCTAGAGAGTGGGATAGGTTTAATAACTACCCTAACCGTAACGCGTACCCTAACCCTAACCCCTACCCTAACCCTAACACGTACCCTAATCCTAACCCGTACCCTAAACCGAGCCGTAACCCTAACACTAACCCTAACCCTAACCCTAACCCATACCCTACGCCGTACCCGAAGCCCTCCCCGAACCCGTACCGTAAGCCGTACCCTAAGCCTATCCCTAAGCCTAACCCTAACCCTAGGCTACCCTTGACTCCTTCTGCCTCCAATAGATTTCCTAAGCATTAGTGTTTTAAGGAACAGCTTAAAAAGAGAATCCTAATGTGATTTCTTTATAATGGGTGTGTTCCTTATCTTATCCTAGTGTCTAAACTTTTCTCCATGGCTGGACCCCAAATAATATTCCTTTTCGTGCTAGGGGGTATCTAGAGAGTGGGATAGGTTTAATCACTACCCTAACCCTAACACGTACACTAACCCTAACCACTACCCTAACCCTAACACATACCCTAATCCTAACCCAGACCCTAAACCGAGCCCTAACCCTAACACTAACCCTAACCCTAACCCTAACCCATACCTTACGCTGTACCCGAAGCCCTCCCCGAACCCGTACCCTAATCCTAACCCTAAGACTAACCCTAACCCTAGGCTACCCTTGACTGCTTCTGCCTCCAATAGATTTCCTAAGCACTAGTGTTTTAAGGAACAGCTTAAAAAGAGAATCCTAATGTGATTTCTTTATAATGGGTGTGTTCCTTATCTTATCCTAGTGTCTAAACTCTTCTCCATGGCTGGACCCCCAAATAATATTCCTTTACGTGCTAAGGGGAAACTAGAGAGTGGGATAGGTTTAATAACTACCCTAACCCTAAAGCGTACCCTAACGCTAACCCCTACCCTAACCCTAACACGTACCCTAATCTTAACCCGTACCCTAAACCGAGCCCTAACCCTAACACTAACCCTAACCTTAACCCTAACCCATACCCTACGCCGTACCCGAAGCCCTCCCCGAACCCGTACCCTAAGCCGTACCCTAAGCCTAACCCTAAGCCTAACCCTAACCCTAGGCTACCCTTGACTGCTTCTGCCTCCAATAGATTTCCTAAGCACTAGTGTTTTAAGGAACAGCTTAAAAAGAGAATCCTAATGTTATTTCTTTATAATGTGTGTGTTCCTTATATTATCTTAGTGTCTAAACTCTTCTCCATGGCTGGACCCCCAAATAATATTCCTTGACGTGCTAAGGGGTATCTAGAGAGTGGGATAGGTTTAATAACTACCCTAACCATAACGCATACCCTAACCCTAACCCCTACCCTAACCCTAACATGTACCCTAATCCTAACCCGTACCCTAAACCGAGCCCTAACCCTAACACTAAACCTAACCCTAACCGTAACCCATACCCTACGCCGTACCCGAAGCCCTCCCCGAACACGAACCCTAAGCCGTACCCTAAGCCTAACCGTAAGCCTAACCCTAACCCTAGGCTACCTTTGACTGCTTCTGCCTCCAATAGATTTCCTAAGCACTAGTGTTTTAAGGAACAGCTTAAAAAGAGAATCCTAATGTGATTTCTTTGTAATGTGTGTGTTCCTTATATTATCTTAGTGTCTAAACTCTTCTCCATGGCTGGACCCCCAAATAATATTCCTTTACGTGCTAAGGTTTATCTAGAGAGTGGGATAGGTTTAATAACAACCCTAACCCTAACGCGTACCCTAACCCTAACCCCTACTCTAACCCTAACACGTACCCTAATCCTAAACCGTACCCTAAACCGAGCCCTAACCCTAACACTAACCCTAACCCTAACCCTAACCCATACCCTACGCCATACCCGAAGCCTTCCCCGAAGCCGTACCCTAAGCCGTACCCTAAGCCTAACCCTAACCCTAGGCTACCCTTTACTGCTTCTGCCTCCAATAGATTTCCTAAGCACTAGTGTTTTAAGGAACAGCTTAAAAAGAGAATCCTAATGTGATTTCTTCATAATGTGTGTGTTCCTTATCTTATCCTAGTGTCTAAACTCTTCTCCATGGCTGGACCCCCAAATAATATTCCTTTACGTGCTAAGGGGTAACTAGAGAGTGGGATAGGTTTAATAATTACCCTAACCCTAACGCGTAACCTAACGCTAACCCATACCCTAACCCTAACACGTACCCTAATCCTAACCCGTACCCTAAACCGAGCCCTAACCCTAACACTAACCCTAACCCTAACCGTAACCCATACCCTATGCCGTACCCGAAGCCCTCCCCGAACACGTACCCTAAGCCGTACCCTAAGCCTAACCGTAAGCCTAACCCTAACCCTAGGCTACCCTTGACTGCTTCTGCCTCCAATAGATTTCCTAAGCACTAGTGTTTTAAGGAACAGCATAAAAAGAGAATCCTAATGTGATTTCTTTATAATGTGTGTGTTCCTTATATTATCTTAGTGTCTAAACTCTTCTCCATGGCTGGACCCCCTAATAATATTCCTTTACGTGCTAAGGGGTATCTAGAGAGTGGGATAGGTTTAATAACTACCCTAACCCTAACGCGTACCCTAACCCTAACCCCTACCCTAACCCTAACACGTACCCTAATCCTAACCCGTACCCTAAACCGAGCCCTAACCCTAACACTAACCCTAACCCTAACCCTAACCCTAACCCATACCCTACGCCGTACCCGAAGCCCTCCCCGAACCCGTACCCTAAGCCGTACCCTAAGCCTAACCCTAAGCCTAACCCTAACCCTAGGCTACCCTTGACTGCTTCTGCCTCCAATAGATTTCCTAAGCACTAGTGTTTTAAGGAACAGCTTAAAAAGAGAATCCTAATGTGATTTCTTTATAATGGGTGTGTTCCTTATCTTATCCTAGTGTCTAAACTCTTCTCCATGGCTGGACCCCCAAATAATATTCCTTGACGTGCTAAGGGGTATCTAGAGAGTGGGATAGGTTTAATCACTACCCTAACCCTAACACGTACACTAACCCTAACCACTACCCTAACCCTAACACGTACCCTAATCCTAACCCAGACCCTAAACCGAGCCCTAACCCTAACACTAACCCTAACCCTAACCCTAACTCATACCTTACGCTGTACCCGAAGCGCTCCCCGAACCCGTACCCTAAGCCTAACCCTAAGCCTAACCCTAACCCTAGGCTACCCTTGACTGCTTCTGCCTCCAATAGATTTCCTAAGCACTAGTGTTTTAAGGAACAGCTTAAAAAGAGAATCCTAATGTGATTTCTTTATAATGGGTGTGTTCCATATCTTATCCTAGTGTCTAAACTCTTCTCCATGGCTGGACCCCCAAATAATATTCCTTGACGTGCTAAGGGGTATCTAGAGAGTGGGATAGGTTTAATCACTACCCTAACCCTAACACGTACACTAACCCTAACCACTACCCTAACCCTAACACGTACCCTAATCCTAACCCATACCCTAAACCGAGCCCTAACCCTAACACTAACCCTAACCCTAACCCTAACCCATACCCTACGCCATACCCGAAGCCTTCCCCGAAGCCGTACCCTAAGCCGTACCCTAAGCCTAACCCTAACCCTAGGCTACCCTTTACTGCTTCTGCCTCCAATAGATTTCCTAAGCACTAGTGTTTTAAGGAACAGCTTAAAAAGAGAATCCTAATGTGATTTCTTCATAATGTGTGTGTTCCTTATCTTATCCTAGTGTCTAAACTCTTCTCCATGGCTGGACCCCCAAATAATATTCCTTTACGTGCTAAGGGGTAACTAGAGAGTGGGATAGGTTTAATAATTACCCTAACCCTAACGCGTAACCTAACGCTAACCCATACCCTAACCCTAACACGTACCCTAATCCTAACACGTACCCTAAACCGAGCCCTAACCCTAACACTAACCCTAACCCTAACCCTAACCCATACCCTACGCCGTGCCCGAAGCCCTCCCCGAACCCGTACCCTAAGCCGTACCCTAAGCCTAACCCTAAGCCTAACCCTAACCCTAGGCTACCCTTGACTGCTTCTGCCTCCAATAGATTTCCTAAGCACTAGTGTTTTAAGGAACAGCTTAAAAAGAGAATCCTAATGTGATTTCTTTATAATGGGTGTGTTCCTTATCTTATCCTAGTGTCTAAACTCTTCTCCATGGCTGGACCCCCAAATAATATTCCTTTACGTGCTAAGGGGTATCTAGAGAGTGGGATAGGTTTAATAACTACCCTAACCGTAACGCGTACCCTAACCCTAACCCCTACCCTAACCCTAACACGTACCCTAATCCTAACCCGTACCCTAAACCGAGCCGTAACCCTAACACTAACCCTAACCCTAACCCTAACCCATACCCTACGCCGTACCCGAAGCCCTCCCCGAACCCGTACCTTAAGCCGTACCCTAAGCCTATCCCAAGCCTAACCCTAATCCTAGGCTACCCTTGACTCCTTCTGCCTCCAATAGATTTCCTAAGCATTAGTGTTTTAAGGAACAGCTTAAAAAGAGAATCCTAATGTGATTTCTTTATAATGGGTGTGTTCCTTATCTTATCCTAGTGTCTAAACTTTTCTCCATGGCTGGACCCCAAATAATATTCCTTTTCGTGCTAGGGGGTATCTAGAGAGTGGGATAGGTTTAATCACTACCCTAACCCTAACACGTACACTAACCCTAACCACTACCCTAACCCTAACACGTACCCTAATCCTAACCCAGACCCTAAACCGAGCCCTAACCCTAACACTAACCCTAACCCTAACCCTAACCCATACCTTACGCCGTACCCGAAGCCCTCCCCGAACCCGTACCCTAAGCCGTACCCTAAGCCTAACCCTAAGCCTAACCCTAACCCTAGGCTACCCTTGACTGCTTCTGCCTCCAATAGATTTCCTAAGCACTAGTGTTTTAAGGAACAGCTTAAAAAGAGAATCCTAATGTTATTTCTTTATAATGTGTGTGTTCCTTATATTATCTTAGTGTCTAAACTCTTCTCCATGGCTGGACCCCCAAATAATATTCCTTGACGTGCTAAGGGGTATCTAGAGAGTGGGATAGGTTTAATAACTACCCTAACCGTAACGCGTACCCTAACCCTAACCCCTACCCTAACCCTAACATGTACCCTAATCCTAAACCGTACCCTAAACCGAGCCCTAACCCTAACACTAACCCTAACCCTAACCGTAACCCATACCCTACGCCGTACCCGAAGCCCTCCCCGAACACGAACCCTAAGCCGTACCCTAAGCCTTACCGTAAGCCTAACCCTAACCCTAGGCTACCTTTGACTGCTTCTGCCTCCAATAGATTTCCTAAGCACTAGTGTTTTAAGGAACAGCTTAAAAAGAGAATCCTAATGTGATTTCTTTGTAATGTGTGTGTTCCTTATATTATCTTAGTGTCTAAACTCTTCTCCATGGCTGGACCCCCAAATAATATTCCTTTACGTGCTAAGGTTTATCTAGAGAGTGGGATAGGTTTAATAACAACCCTAACCCTAACGCGTACCCTAACCCTAACCCCTACTCTAACCCTAACACGTACCCTAATCCTAAACCGTACCCTAAACCGAGCCCTAACCCTAACACTAACCCTAACCCTAACCCTAACCCATACCCTACGCCATACCCGAAGCCTTCCCCGAAGCCGTACCCTAAGCCGTACCCTAAGCCTAACCCTAACCCTAGGCTACCCTTGACTGCTTCTGTCTCCAATAGATTTCCTAAGCACTAGTGTTTTAAGGAACAGCTTAAAAAGAGAATCCTAATGTGATTTCTTCATAATGTGTGTGTTCCTTATCTTATCCTAGTGTCTAAACTCTTCTCCATGGCTGGACCCCCAAATAATATTCCTTTACGTGCTAAGGGGTAACTAGAGAGTGGGATAGGTTTAATAATTACCCTAACCCTAACGCGTAACCTAACGCTAACCCATACCCTAACCCTAACACGTACCCTAATCCTAACCCGTACCCTAAACCGAGCCCTAACCCTAACACTAACCCTAACCCTAACCCTAACCCATACCCTACGCCGTGCCCGAAGCCCTCCCCGAACCCGTACCCTAAGCCTAACCCTAAGCCTAACCCTAACCCAAGGCTACCCTTGACTGCTTCTGCCTCCAATAGATTTCCTAAGCACTAGTGTTTTAAGGAACAGCTTAAAAAGAGAATCCTAATGTTATTTCTTTATAATGTGTGTGTTCCTTATATTATCTTAGTGTCTAAACTCTTCTCCATGGCTGGACCCCGAAATAATATTCCTTTACGTGCTAAGGGGTATCTAGAGAGTGGGATAGGTTTAATAACTACCCTAACCGTAACGCGTACCCTAACCCTAACCCCTACCCTAACCCTAACATGTACCCTAATCCTAACCCGTACCCTAAACCGATCCCTAACCCTAACACTAACCCTAACCCTAACCGTAACCCATACCCTACGCCGTACCCGAAGCCCTCCCCGAACACGAACCCTAAGCCGTACCCTAAGCCTAACCGTAAGCCTAACCCTAACCCTAGGCTACCCTTGACTGCTTCTGCCTCCAATAGATTTCCTAAGCACTAGTGTTTTAAGGAACAGCTTAAAAAGAGAATCCTAATGTGATTTCTTTATAATGTGTGTGTTCCTTATATTATCTTAGTGTCTAAACTCTTCTCCATGGCTGGACCCCCTAATAATATTCCTTTACGTGCTAAGGGGTATCTAGAGAGTGGGATAGGTTTAATAACTACCCTAACCCTAACGCGTACCCTAACCCTAACCCCTACCCTAACCCTAACACGTACCCTAATCCTAACCCGTACCCTAAACCGAGCCCTAACCCTAACACTAACCCTAACCCTAACCCTAACCCATTCCCTACGCCGTACCCGAAGCCCTCCCCGAACCCGTACCCTAAGCCGTACCCTAAGCCTAACCCTAAGCCTAACCCTAACCCTAGGCTACCCTTGACTGCTTCTGCCTCCAATAGATTTCCTAAGCACTAGTGTTTTAAGGAATAGCTTAAAAAGAGAATCCTAATGTTATTTCTTTATAATGTGTGGGTTCCTTATATTATCTTAGTGTCTAAACTATTCTCCATGGCTGGACCCCCAAATAATATTCCTTTACGTGCTAAGGGGTATCTAGAGAGTGGGATAGGTTTAATAACTACCCTAACCGTAACGCGTACCCTAACCCTAAACCCTACCCTAACCCTAACATGTACCCTAATCCTAACCCGTACCCTAAACCGAGCCCTAACACTAACACTAACCCTAACCCTAACCGTAACCCATACCCTACGCCGTACCCGAAGCCCTCCCCGAACACGAACCCTAAGCCGTACCCTAAGCCTAACCGTAAGCCTAACCCTAACCCTAGGCTACCCTTGACTGCTTCTGCCTCCAATAGATTTCCTAAGCACTAGTGTTTTAAGGAACAGCTTAAAAAGAGAATCCTAATGTGATTTCTTTATAATGTGTGTGTTCCTTATATTATCTTAGTGTCTAAACTCTTCTCCATGGCTGGACCCCCTAATAATATTCCTTTACGTGCTAAGGGGTATCTAGAGAGTGGGATAGGTTTAATAACTACCCTAACCCTAACGCGTACCCTAACCCTAACCCCTACCCTAACCCTAACACGTACCCTAATCCTAACCCGTACCCTAAACCGAGCCCTAACCCTAACACTAACCCTAACCCTAACCCTAACCCATACCCTACGCCGTACCCGAAGCCCTCCCCGAACCCGTACCCTAAGCCGTACCCTAAGCCTAACCCTAAGCCTAACCCTAAATCTAGGCTACCCTTGACTGCTTCTGCCTCCAATAGATTTCCTAAGCACTAGTGTTTTAAGGAACAGCTTAAAAAGAGAATCCTAATGTGATTTCTTTATAATGGGTGTGTTCCTTATCTTATCCTAGTGTCTAAACTCTTCTCCATGGCTGGACCCCCAAATAATATTCCTTTACGTGCTAATGGGTAACTAGAGAGTGGGATAGGTTTAATAACTACCCTATCCGTAACACGTACCCTAACCCTCACCCCTACCCTAACCCTAACACGAACCCTAATCCTAACCCGTACCCTAAAACGAGCCCTAACCCTAACACTAAACCTAACCCTAACCCTAACCCATACCCTACGCCGTACCCGAAGCCCTCCCCGAACACGTACCCTAAGCCGTACCCTAAGCCTAACCCTAAGCCTAACCCTAACCCTAGGCTACCCTTGACTGCTTCTGCCTCCAATAGATTTCCTAAGCACTAGTGTTTTAAGGAACAGCTTAAAAAGAGAATCCTAATGTGATTTCTTTATAATGGGTGTGTTCCTTATCTAATCCTAGTGTCTAAACTCTTCTCCATGGCTGGACCCCCAAATAATATTCTTTTATGTGCTAAGGGGTATCGAGAGAGTGGGATAGGTTTAATCACTACCCTAACCCTAACGCGTACCCTAACCCTAACCCCTACCCTTACCCTAACACGTACCCTAATCCTAACCCGTACCCTAAACCGAGCCCTAACCCTAACACTAACCCTAACCCTAACCCTAACCCATACCCTACGCCGTACCCGAAGCCCTCCCCGAACCCGTACCCTAAGCCGTACCCGAAGCCTAACCCTAAGCCTAACCCTAACCCTAGGCTACCCTTGACTGCTTCTGCCTCCAATAGATTTCCTAAGCACTAGTGTTTTAAGGAACAGCTTAAAAAGAGAATCCTAATGTGATTTCTTTATAATGTGTGGGTTCCTTATCTTATCCTAGTGTCTAAACTCTTCTCCATGGCTGGACCCCCAAATAATATTCCTTTACGTGCTAAGGGGTAACTAGAGAGTGGGATAGGTTTAATAACTACCCTAACCCTAACGCGTACCCTAACGCTAACCCCTACCCTAACCCTAACACGTACCCTAATCCTAACCCGTACCCTAAACCGAGCCCTAACCCTAACACTAACCCTAACCCTAACCCTAACCCATACCCTACGCCGTGCCCGAAGCCCTCCCCGAACCCGTACCCTAAGCCGTACCCTAAGCCTAACCCTAAGCCTAACCCTAACCCTAGGCTACCCTTGACTGCTTCTGCCTCCAATAGATTTCCTAAGCACTAGTGTTTTAAGGAACAGCTTAAAAAGAGAATCCTAATGTGATTTCTTTATAATGGGTGTGTTCCTTATATTATCTTAGTGTCTAAACTCTTCTCCATGGCTGGACCCCCTAATAATATTCCTTTACGTGCTAAGGGGTATCTAGAGAGTGGGATAGGTTTAATAACTACCCTAACCCTAACGCGTACCCTAACCCTAACACCTACCCTAACCCTAACACGTACCCTAATCCTAACCCGTACCCTAAACCGAGCCCTAACCCTAACACTAACCCTAACCCTAACCCTAACCCATACCCTACGCCGTACCCGAAGCCCTCCCCGAACCCGTACCCTAAGCCGTACCCTAAGCCTAACCCTAAGCCTAACCCTAACCCTAGGCTACCCTTGACTGCTTCTGCCTCCAATAGATTTCCTAAGCACTAGTGTTTTAAGGAACAGCTTAAAAAGAGAATCCTAATGTGATTTCTTTATAATGGGTGTGTTCCTTATCTTATCCTAGTGTCTAAACTCTTCTCCATGGCTGGACCCCTAAATAATATTCCTTTACGTGCTAATGGGTAACTAGAGAGTGGGATAGGTTTAATAACTACCCTATCTATAACACGTACCCTAACCCTCACCCCTACCCTAACCCTAACACGAACCCTAATCCTAACCCGTACCCTAAAACGAGCCCTAACCCTAACACTAAACCTAACCCTAACCCTAACCCATACCCTACGCCGTACCCGAAGCCCTCCCCGAACACGTACCCTAAGCCGTACCCTAAGCCTCACCCTAAGCCTAACCCTAACCCTAGGCTACCCTTGACTGCTTCTGCCTCCAATAGATTTCCTAAGCACTAGTGTTTTAAGGAACAGCTTAAAAAGAGAATCCTAATGTGATTTCTTTATAATGGGTGTGTTCCTTATCTAATCCTAGTGTCTAAACTCTTCTCCATGGCTGGACCCCCAAATAATATTCTTTTATGTGCTAAGGGGTATCGAGAGAGTGGGATAGGTTTAATCACTACCCTAACCCTAACGCGTACCCTAACCCTAACCCCTACCCTTACCCTAACACGTACCCTAATCCTAACCCGTACCCTAAACCGAGCCCTAACCCTAACACTAACCCTAACCCTAACCCTAACCCATACCCTACGCCGTACCCGAAGCCCTCCCCGAACCCGTACCCTAAGCCGTACCCGAAGCCTAACCCTAAGCCTAACCCTAACCCTAGGCTACCCTTGACTGCTTCTGCCTCCAATAGATTTCCTAAGCACTAGTGTTTTAAGGAACAGCTTAAAAAGTGAATCCTAATGTGATTTCTTTATAATGTGTGTGTTCCTTATCTTATCCTAGTGTCTAAACTCTTCTCCATGGCTGGACCCCCAAATAATATTCCTTTACGTGCTAAGGGGTAACTAGAGAGTGGGATAGGTTTAATAACTACCCTAACCCTAACACGTACCCTAACGCTAACCCCTACCCTAACCCTAACACGTACCCTAATCCTAACCCATACCCTAAACCGAGCCCTAACCCTAACACTAACCCTAACACTAACCCTAACCCATACCCTACGCCATGCCCGAAGCCCTCCCCGAACCCGTACCCTAAGCCGTACCCTAAGCCTAACCGTAAGCCTAACCCTAACCCTAGGCTACCCTTGACTGCTTCTGCCTCCAATAGATTTCCTAAGCACTAGTGTTTTAAGGAACAGCTTAAAAAGAGAATCCTAATGTGATTTCTTTATAATGGGTGTGTTCCTTATATTATCTTAGTGTCTAAACTCTTCTCCATGGCTGGACCCCCTAATAATATTCCTTTACGTGCTAAGGGGTATCTAGAGAGTGGGATAGGTTTAATAACTACCCTAACCCTAACGCGTACCCTAACCCTAACCCCTACCCTAACCCTAACACGTACCCTAATCCTAACCCGTACCCTAAACCGAGCCCTAACCCTAACACTAACCCTAACCCTAACCCTAACCCATACCCTACGCCGTACCCGAAGCCCTCCCCGAACCCGTACCCTAAGCCGTACCCTAAGCCTAACCCTAAGCCTAACCCTAACCCTAGGCTACCCTTGACTGCTTCTGCCTCCAATAGATTTCCTAAGCACTAGTGTTTTAAGGAACAGCTTAAAAAGAGAATCCTAATGTGATTTCTTTATAATGGGTGTGTTCCTTATCTAATCCTAGTGTCTAAACTCTTCTCCATGGCTGGACCCCCAAATAATATTCTTTTATGTGCTAAGGGGTATCGAGAGAGTGGGATAGGTTTAATCACTACCCTAACCCTAACGCGTACCCTAACCCTAACCCCTACCCTTACCCTAACACGTACCCTAATCCTAACCCGTACCCTAAACCGAGCCCTAACCCTAACACTAACCCTAACCCTAACCCTAACCCATACCCTACGCCGTACCCGAAGCCCTCCCCGAACCCGTACCCTAAGCCGTACCCGAAGCCTAACCCTAAGCCTAACCCTAACCCTAGGCTACCCTTGACTGCTTCTGCCTCCAATAGATTTCCTAAGCACTAGTGTTTTAAGGAACAGCTTAAAAAGAGAATCCTAATGTGATTTCTTTATAATGTGTGGGTTCCTTATCTTATCCTAGTGTCTAAACTCTTCTCCATGGCTGGACCCCCAAATAATATTCCTTTACGTGCTAAGGGGTAACTAGAGAGTGGGATAGGTTTAATAACTACCCTAACCCTAACGCGTACCCTAACGCTAACCCCTACCCTAACCCTAACACGTACCCTAATCCTAACCCGTACCCTAAACCGAGCCCTAACCCTAACACTAACCCTAACCCTAACCCTAACCCATACCCTACGCCGTGCCCGAAGCCCTCCCCGAACCCGTACCCTAAGCCGTACCCTAAGCCTAACCCTAAGCCTAACCCTAACCCTAGGCTACCCTTGACTGCTTCTGCCTCCGATAGATTTCCTAAGCACTAGTGTTTTAAGGAACAGCTTAAAAAGAGAATCCTAATGTGATTTCTTTATAATGGGTGTGTTCCTTATATTATCTTAGTGTCTAAACTCTTCTCCATGGCTGGACCCCCTAATAATATTCCTTTACGTGCTAAGGGGTATCTAGAGAGTGGGATAGGTTTAATAACTACCCTAACCCTAACGCGTACCCTAACCCTAACCCCTACCCTAACCCTAACACGTACCCTAATCCTAACCCGTACCCTAAACCGAGCCCTAACCCTAACACTAACCCTAACCCTAACCCTAACCCATACCCTACGCCGTACCCGAAGCCCTCCCCGAACCCGTACCCTAAGCCGTACCCTAAGCCTAACCCTAAGCCTAACCCTAACCCTAGGCTACCCTTGACTGCTTCTGCCTCCAATAGATTTCCTAAGCACTAGTGTTTTAAGGAACAGCTTAAAAAGAGAATCCTAATGTGATTTCTTTATAATGGGTGTGTTCCTTATCTAATCCTAGTGTCTAAACTCTTCTCCATGGCTGGACCCCCAAATAATATTCTTTTATGTGCTAAGGGGTATCGAGAGAGTGGGATAGGTTTAATCACTACCCTAACCCTAACGCGTACCCTAACCCTAACCCCTACCCTTACCCTAACACGTACCCTAATCCTAACCCGTACCCTAAACCGAGCCCTAACCCTAACACTAACCCTAACCCTAACCCTAACCCATACCCTACGCCGTACCCGAAGCCCTCCCCGAACCCGTACCCTAAGCCGTACCCGAAGCCTAACCCTAAGCCTAACCCTAACCCTAGGCTACCCTTGACTGCTTCTGCCTCCAATAGATTTCCTAAGCACTAGTGTTTTAAGGAACAGCTTAAAAAGAGAATCCTAATGTGATTTCTTTATAATGTGTGGGTTCCTTATCTTATCCTAGTGTCTAAACTCTTCTCCATGGCTGGACCCCCAAATAATATTCCTTTACGTGCTAAGGGGTAACTAGAGAGTGGGATAGGTTTAATAACTACCCTAACCCTAACGCGTACCCTAACGCTAACCCCTACCCTAACCCTAACACGTACCCTAATCCTAACCCGTACCCTAAACCGAGCCCTAACCCTAACACTAACCCTAACCCTAACCCTAACCCATACCCTACGCCGTGCCCGAAGCCCTCCCCGAACCCGTACCCTAAGCCGTACCCTAAGCCTAACCCTAAGCCTAACCCTAACCCTAGGCTACCCTTGACTGCTTCTGCCTCCGATAGATTTCCTAAGCACTAGTGTTTTAAGGAACAGCTTAAAAAGAGAATCCTAATGTGATTTCTTTATAATGGGTGTGTTCCTTATATTATCTTAGTGTCTAAACTCTTCTCCATGGCTGGACCCCCTAATAATATTCCTTTACGTGCTAAGGGGTATCTAGAGAGTGGGATAGGTTTAATAACTACCCTAACCCTAACGCGTACCCTAACCCTAACACCTACCCTAACCCTAACACGTACCCTAATCCTAACCCGTACCCTAAACCGAGCCCTAACCCTAACACTAACCCTAACCCTAACCCTAACCCATACCCTACGCCGTACCCGAAGCCCTCCCCGAACCCGTACCCTAAGCCGTACCCTAAGCCTAACTCTAAGCCTAACCCTAACCCTAGGCTACCCTTGACTGCTTCTGCCTCCAATAGATTTCCTAAGCACTAGTGTTTTAAGGAACAGCTTAAAAAGAGAATCCTAATGTGATTTCTTTATAATGGGTGTGTTCCTTATCTTATCCTAGTGTCTAAACTCTTCTCCATGGCTGGACCCCTAAATAATATTCCTTTACGTGCTAATGGGTAACTAGAGAGTGGGATAGGTTTAATAACTACCCTATCTATAACACGTACCCTAACCCTCACCCCTACCCTAACCCTAACACGAACCCTAATCCTAACCCGTACCCTAAAACGAGCCCTAACCCTAACACTAAACCTAACCCTAACCCTAACCCATACCCTACGCCGTACCCGAAGCCCTCCCCGAACACGTACCCTAAGCCGTACCCTAAGCCTCACCCTAAGCCTAACCCTAACCCTAGGCTACCCTTGACTGCTTCTGCCTCCAATAGATTTCCTAAGCACTAGTGTTTTAAGGAACAGCTTAAAAAGAGAATCCTAATGTGATTTCTTTATAATGGGTGTGTTCCTTATCTAATCCTAGTGTCTAAACTCTTCTCCATGGCTGGACCCCCAAATAATATTCTTTTATGTGCTAAGGGGTATCGAGAGAGTGGGATAGGTTTAATCACTACCCTAACCCTAACGCGTACCCTAACCCTAACCCCTACCCTTACCCTAACACGTACCCTAATCCTAACCCGTACCCTAAACCGAGCCCTAACCCTAACACTAACCCTAACCCTAACCCTAACCCATACCCTACGCCGTACCCGAAGCCCTCCCCGAACCCGTACCCTAAGCCGTACCCGAAGCCTAACCCTAAGCCTAACCCTGACCCTAGGCTACCCTTGACTGCTTCTGCCTCCAATAGATTTCCTAAGCACTAGTGTTTTAAGGAACAGCTTAAAAAGTGAATCCTAATGTGATTTCTTTATAATGGGTGTGTTCCTTATCTTATCCTAGTGTCTAAACTCTTCTCCATGGCTGGACCCCCAAATAATATTCCTTTACGTGCTAAGGGGTAACTAGAGAGTGGGATAGGTTTAATAACTACCCTAACCCTAACACGTACCCTAACGCTAACCCCTACCCTAACCCTAACACGTACCCTAATCCTAACCCATACCCTAAACCGAGCCCTAACCCTAACACTAACCCTAACCCTAACCCTAACCCATACCCTACGCCATGCCCGAAGCCCTCCCCGAACCCGTACCCTAAGCCGTACCCTAAGCCTAACCGTAAGCCTAACCCTAACCCTAGGCTACCCTTGACTGCTTCTGCCTCCAATAGATTTCCTAAGCACTAGTGTTTTAAGGAACAGCTTAAAAAGAGAATCCTAATGTGATTTCTTTATAATGGGTGTGTTCCTTATATTATCTTAGTGTCTAAACTCTTCTCCATGGCTGGACCCCCTAATAATATTCCTTTACGTGCTAAGGGGTATCTAGAGAGTGGGATAGGTTTAATAACTACCCTAACCCTAACGCGTACCCTAACCCTAACCCCTACCCTAACCCTAACACGTACCCTAATCCTAACCCGTACCCTAAACCGAGCCCTAACCCTAACACTAACCCTAACCCTAACCCTAACCCATACCCTACGCCGTACCCGAAGCCCTCCCCGAACCCGTACCCTAAGCCGTACCCTAAGCCTAACCCTAACCCTAACCCTAAATCTAGGCTACCCTTGACTGCTTCTGCCTCCAATAGATTTCCTAAGCACTAGTGTTTTAAGGAACAGCTTAAAAAGAGAATCCTAATGTGATTTCTTTATAATGGGTGTGTTCCTTATCTTATCCTAGTGTCTAAACTCTTCTCCATGGCTGGACCCCCAAATAATATTCCTTTACGTGCTAATGGGTAACTAGAGAGTGGGATAGGTTTAATAACTACCCTATCCGTAACACGTACCCTAACCCTCACCCCTACCCTAACCCTAACACGAACCCTAATCCTAACCCGTACCCTAAAACGAGCCCTAACCCTAACACTAAACCTAACCCTAACCCTAACCCATACCCTACGCCGTACCCGAAGCCCTCCCCGAACACGTACCCTAAGCCGTACCCTAAGCCTAACCCTAAGCCTAACCCTAACCCTAGGCTACCCTTGACTGCTTCTGCCTCCAATAGATTTCCTAAGCACTAGTGTTTTAAGGAACAGCTTAAAAAGAGAATCCTAATGTGATTTCTTTATAATGGGTGTGTTCCTTATCTAATCCTAGTGTCTAAACTCTTCTCCATGGCTGGACCCCCAAATAATATTCTTTTATGTGCTAAGGGGTATCGAGAGAGTGGGATAGGTTTAATCACTACCCTAACCCTAACGCGTACCCTAACCCTAACCCCTACCCTTACCCTAACACGTACCCTAATCCTAACCCGTACCCTAAACCGAGCCCTAACCCTAACACTAACCCTAACCCTAACCCTAACCCATACCCTACGCCGTGCCCGAAGCCCTCCCCGAACCCGTACCCTAAGCCGTACCCGAAGCCTAACCCTAAGCCTAACCCTAACCCTAGGCTACCCTTGACTGCTTCTGCCTCCAATAGATTTCCTAAGCACTAGTGTTTTAAGGAACAGCTTAAAAAGTGAATCCTAATGTGATTTCTTTATAATGTGTGTGTTCCTTATCTTATCCTAGTGTCTAAACTCTTCTCCATGGCTGGACCCCCAAATAATATTCCTTTACGTGCTAAGGGGTAACTAGAGAGTGGGATAGGTTTAATAACTACCCTAACCCTAACACGTACCCTAACGCTAACCCCTACCCTAACCCTAACACGTACCCTAATCCTAACCCATACCCTAAACCGAGCCCTAACCCTAACACTAACCCTAACCCTAACCCTAACCCATACCCTACGCCATGCCCGAAGCCCTCCCCGAACCCGTACCCTAAGCCGTACCCTAAGCCTAACCGTAAGCCTAACCCTAACCCTAGGCTACCCTTGACTGCTTCTGCCTCCAATAGATTTCCTAAGCACTAGTGTTTTAAGGAACAGCTTAAAAAGAGAATCCTAATGTGATTTCTTTATAATGGGTGTGTTCCTTATATTATCTTAGTGTCTAAACTCTTCTCCATGGCTGGACCCCCTAATAATATTCCTTTACGTGCTAAGGGGTATCTAGAGAGTGGGATAGGTTTAATAACTACCCTAACCCTAACGCGTACCCTAACCCTAACCCCTACCCTAACCCTAACACGTACCCTAATCCTAACCCGTACCCTAAACCGAGCCCTAACCCTAACACTAACCCTAACCCTAACCCTAACCCATACCCTACGCCGTACCCGAAGCCCTCCCCGAACCCGTACCCTAAGCCGTACCCTAAGCCTAACCCTAAGCCTAACCCTAACCCTAGGCTACCCTTGACTGCTTCTGCCTCCAATAGATTTCCTAAGCACTAGTGTTTTAAGGAACAGCTTAAAAAGAGAATCCTAATGTGATTTCTTTATAATGGGTGTGTTCCTTATCTAATCCTAGTGTCTAAACTCTTCTCCATGGCTGGACCCCCAAATAATATTCTTTTATGTGCTAAGGGGTATCGAGAGAGTGGGATAGGTTTAATCACTACCCTAACCCTAACGCGTACCCTAACCCTAACCCCTACCCTTACCCTAACACGTACCCTAATCCTAACCCGTACCCTAAACCGAGCCCTAACCCTAACACTAACCCTAACCCTAACCCTAACCCATACCCTACGCCGTACCCGAAGCCCTCCCCGAACCCGTACCCTAAGCCGTACCCGAAGCCTAACCCTAAGCCTAACCCTAACCCTAGGCTACCCTTGACTGCTTCTGCCTCCAATAGATTTCCTAAGCACTAGTGTTTTAAGGAACAGCTTAAAAAGAGAATCCTAATGTGATTTCTTTATAATGTGTGTGTTCCTTATCTTATCCTAGTGTCTAAACTCTTCTCCATGGCTGGACCCCCAAATAATATTCCTTTACGTGCTAAGGGGTAACTAGAGAGTGGGATAGGTTTAATAACTACCCTAACCCTAACGCGTACCCTAACGCTAACCCCTACACTAACCCTAAAACGTACCCTAATCCTAACCTGTACCCTAAACCGAGCCCTAACCCTAACACTAACCCTAACCCTAACCCTAACCCATACCCTACGCCGTGCCCGAAGCCCTCCCCGAACCCGTACCCTAAGCCGTAGCCTAAGCCTAACCCTAAGCCTAACCCTAACCCTAGGCTACCCTTGACTGCTTCTGCCTCCAATAGATTTCCTAAGCACTAGTGTTTTAAGGAACAGCTTAAAAAGAGAATCCTAATGTGATTTCTTTATAATGTGTGTGTTCTTTATCTTATCCTAGTGTCTAAACTCTTCTCCATGGCTGGACCCCCAAATAATATTCCTTTACGTGCTAAGGGGTAACTAGAGAGTGGGATAGGTTTAATAACTACCCTAACCCTAACGCGTACCCTAACGCTAACCCCTACCCTAACCCTAACACGTACCCTAATCCTAACCCGTACCCGAAACAGAGCCCTAACCCTAACACTAACCCTAACCCTAACCCTAACCCATACCCTATGCCGTGCCCGAAGCCCTCCCCGAACCCGTACCCTAAGCCGTACCCTAAGCCTAACCCTAAGCCTAACCCTAACCCTAGGCTACCCTTGACTGCTTCTGCCTCCAATAGATTTCCTAAGCACTAGTGTTTTAAGGAACAGCTTAAAAAGAGAATCCTAATGTGATTTCTTTATAATGGGTGTGTTCCTTATCTTATCCTAGTGTCTAAACTCTTCTCCATGGCTGGACCCCCAAATAATATTCCTTTACGTGCTAAGGGGTAACTAGAGAGTGGGATAGGTTTAATAACTAACCTAACCCTAACACGTACCCTAACGCTAACCCCTACCCTAACCCTAACACGTACCCTAATCTTAACCCGTACCCTAAACCGAGCCCTAACCCTAACACTAACCCTAACCTTAACCCTAACCCATACCCTACGCCGTACCCGAAGCCCTCCCCGAACCCGTACCCTAAGCCGTACCCTAAGCCTAACCCTAAGCCTAACCCTAACCCTAGGCTACCCTTGACTGCTTCTGCCTCCAATAGGTTTCCTAAGCACTAGTGTTTTAAGGAACAGCTTAAAAAGAGAATCCTAATGTTATTTCTTTATAATGTGTGTGTTCCTTATATTATCTTAGTGTCTAAACTCTTCTCCATGGCTGGACCCCCAAATAATATTCCTTTACGTGCTAAGGGGTATCTAGAGAGTGGGATAGGTTTAATAACTACCCTAACCGTAACGCGTACCCTAACCCTAACCCCTACCCTAACCCTAACATGTACCCTAATCCTAACCCGTTCCCTAAACCGAGCCCTAACCCTAACACTAACCCTAACCCTAACCGTAACCCATACCCTACGCCGTACCCGAAGCCCTCCCCGAACACGTACCCTAAGCCGTACGCTAAGCCTAACCGTAAGCCTAACCCTAACCCTAGGCTACCCTTGACTGCTTCTGCCTCCAATAGATTTCCTAAGCACTAGTGTTTTAAGGAACAGCTTAAAAAGAGAATCCTAATGTGATTTCTTTATAATGTGTGTGTTCCTTATATTATCTTAGTGTCTAAACTCTTCTCCATGGCTGGACCCCCTAATAATATTCCTTTACGTGCTAAGGGGTATCTAGAGAGTGGGATAGGTTTAATAACTACCCTAACCCTAACGCGTACCCTAACCCTAACCCCTACCCTAACCCTAACACGTACCCAAATCCTAACCCGTACCCTAAACCGAGCCCTAACCCTAACACTAACCCTAACCCTAACCCTAACCCATACCCTACGCCGTGCCCGAAGCCCTCCCCGAACCCGTACCCTAAGCAGTACCCTAAGCCTAACCCTAAGCCTAACCCTAACCCTAGGCTACCCTTTACTGCTTCTGCCTCCAATAGATTTCCTAAGCACTAGTGTTTTAAGGAACAGCTTAAAAAGAGAATCCTAATGTGATTTCTTTATAATGGGTGTGTTCCTTATCTTATCCTAGTGTCTAAACTCTTCTCCATGGCTGGACACCCAAATAATATTCCTTTACGTGCTAAGGGGTAACTAGAGAGTGGGATAGGTTTAATAACTACCCTTACCCTAACGCTTACCCTAACGCTAACCCCTACCCTAACCCTAACACGTACCCTAATCCTAACCCGTACCCTAAACCGAGCCCTAACCCTAACACTAACCCTAACCTTAACCCTAACCCATACCCTTCGCCGTACCCGAAGCCCTCCCCGAACCCGTACCCTAAGCCGTACCCTAAGCCTAACCCTAAGCCTAACCCTAACCCTAGGCTACCCTTGACTGCTTCTGCCTCCAATAGATTTCCTAAGCACTAGTGTTTTAAGGAACAGCTTAAAAAGAGAATCCTAATGTGATTTCTTTATAATGGGTGTGTTCCTTATCTTATCCTAGTGTCTAAACTCTTCTCCATGGCTGGACCCCTAAATAATATTCCTTTACGTGCTAATGGGTAACTAGAGAGTGGGATAGGTTTAATAACTACCCTATCTATAACACGTACCCTAACCCTCACCCCTACCCTAACCCTAACACGAACCCTAATCCTAACCCGTACCCTAAAACGAGCCCTAACCCTAACACTAAACCTAACCCTAACCCTAACCCATACCCTACGCCGTACCCGAAGCCCTCCCCGAACACGTACCCTAAGCCGTACCCTAAGCCTCACCCTAAGCCTAACCCTAACCCTAGGCTACCCTTGACTGCTTCTGCCTCCAATAGATTTCCTAAGCACTAGTGTTTTAAGGAACAGCTTAAAAAGAGAATCCTAATGTGATTTCTTTATAATGGGTGTGTTCCTTATCTAATCCTAGTGTCTAAACTCTTCTCCATGGCTGGACCCCCAAATAATATTCTTTTATGTGCTAAGGGGTATCGAGAGAGTGGGATAGGTTTAATCACTACCCTAACCCTAACGCGTACCCTAACCCTAACCCCTACCCTTACCCTAACACGTACCCTAATCCTAACCCGTACCCTAAACCGAGCCCTAACCCTAACACTAACCCTAACCCTAACCCTAACCCATACCCTACGCCGTACCCGAAGCCCTCCCCGAACCCGTACCCTAAGCCGTACCCGAAGCCTAACCCTAAGCCTAACCCTGACCCTAGGCTACCCTTGACTGCTTCTGCCTCCAATAGATTTCCTAAGCACTAGTGTTTTAAGGAACAGCTTAAAAAGTGAATCCTAATGTGATTTCTTTATAATGGGTGTGTTCCTTATCTTATCCTAGTGTCTAAACTCTTCTCCATGGCTGGACCCCCAAATAATATTCCTTTACGTGCTAAGGGGTAACTAGAGAGTGGGATAGGTTTAATAACTACCCTAACCCTAACACGTACCCTAACGCTAACCCCTACCCTAACCCTAACACGTACCCTAATCCTAACCCATACCCTAAACCGAGCCCTAACCCTAACACTAACCCTAACCCTAACCCTAACCCATACCCTACGCCATGCCCGAAGCCCTCCCCGAACCCGTACCCTAAGCCGTACCCTAAGCCTAACCGTAAGCCTAACCCTAACCCTAGGCTACCCTTGACTGCTTCTGCCTCCAATAGATTTCCTAAGCACTAGTGTTTTAAGGAACAGCTTAAAAAGAGAATCCTAATGTGATTTCTTTATAATGGGTGTGTTCCTTATATTATCTTAGTGTCTAAACTCTTCTCCATGGCTGGACCCCCTAATAATATTCCTTTACGTGCTAAGGGGTATCTAGAGAGTGGGATAGGTTTAATAACTACCCTAACCCTAACGCGTACCCTAACCCTAACCCCTACCCTAACCCTAACACGTACCCTAATCCTAACCCGTACCCTAAACCGAGCCCTAACCCTAACACTAACCCTAACCCTAACCCTAACCCATACCCTACGCCGTACCCGAAGCCCTCCCCGAACCCGTACCCTAAGCCGTACCCTAAGCCTAACCCTAACCCTAACCCTAAATCTAGGCTACCCTTGACTGCTTCTGCCTCCAATAGATTTCCTAAGCACTAGTGTTTTAAGGAACAGCTTAAAAAGAGAATCCTAATGTGATTTCTTTATAATGGGTGTGTTCCTTATCTTATCCTAGTGTCTAAACTCTTCTCCATGGCTGGACCCCCAAATAATATTCCTTTACGTGCTAATGGGTAACTAGAGAGTGGGATAGGTTTAATAACTACCCTATCCGTAACACGTACCCTAACCCTCACCCCTACCCTAACCCTAACACGAACCCTAATCCTAACCCGTACCCTAAAACGAGCCCTAACCCTAACACTAAACCTAACCCTAACCCTAACCCATACCCTACGCCGTACCCGAAGCCCTCCCCGAACACGTACCCTAAGCCGTACCCTAAGCCTAACCCTAAGCCTAACCCTAACCCTAGGCTACCCTTGACTGCTTCTGCCTCCAATAGATTTCCTAAGCACTAGTGTTTTAAGGAACAGCTTAAAAAGAGAATCCTAATGTGATTTCTTTATAATGGGTGTGTTCCTTATCTAATCCTAGTGTCTAAACTCTTCTCCATGGCTGGACCCCCAAATAATATTCTTTTATGTGCTAAGGGGTATCGAGAGAGTGGGATAGGTTTAATCACTACCCTAACCCTAACGCGTACCCTAACCCTAACCCCTACCCTTACCCTAACACGTACCCTAATCCTAACCCGTACCCTAAACCGAGCCCTAACCCTAACACTAACCCTAACCCTAACCCTAACCCATACCCTACGCCGTGCCCGAAGCCCTCCCCGAACCCGTACCCTAAGCCGTACCCGAAGCCTAACCCTAAGCCTAACCCTAACCCTAGGCTACCCTTGACTGCTTCTGCCTCCAATAGATTTCCTAAGCACTAGTGTTTTAAGGAACAGCTTAAAAAGTGAATCCTAATGTGATTTCTTTATAATGTGTGTGTTCCTTATCTTATCCTAGTGTCTAAACTCTTCTCCATGGCTGGACCCCCAAATAATATTCCTTTACGTGCTAAGGGGTAACTAGAGAGTGGGATAGGTTTAATAACTACCCTAACCCTAACACGTACCCTAACGCTAACCCCTACCCTAACCCTAACACGTACCCTAATCCTAACCCATACCCTAAACCGAGCCCTAACCCTAACACTAACCCTAACCCTAACCCTAACCCATACCCTACGCCATGCCCGAAGCCCTCCCCGAACCCGTACCCTAAGCCGTACCCTAAGCCTAACCGTAAGCCTAACCCTAACCCTAGGCTACCCTTGACTGCTTCTGCCTCCAATAGATTTCCTAAGCACTAGTGTTTTAAGGAACAGCTTAAAAAGAGAATCCTAATGTGATTTCTTTATAATGGGTGTGTTCCTTATCTAATCCTAGTGTCTAAACTCTTCTCCATGGCTGGACCCCCAAATAATATTCTTTTATGTGCTAAGGGGTATCGAGAGAGTGGGATAGGTTTAATCACTACCCTAACCCTAACGCGTACCCTAACCCTAACCCCTACCCTTACCCTAACACGTACCCTAATCCTAACCCGTACCCTAAACCGAGCCCTAACCCTAACACTAACCCTAACCCTAACCCTAACCCATACCCTACGCCGTACCCGAAGCCCTCCCCGAACCCGTACCCTAAGCCGTACCCGAAGCCTAACCCTAAGCCTAACCCTAACCCTAGGCTACCCTTGACTGCTTCTGCCTCCAATAGATTTCCTAAGCACTAGTGTTTTAAGGAACAGCTTAAAAAGAGAATCCTAATGTGATTTCTTTATAATGTGTGTGTTCCTTATCTTATCCTAGTGTCTAAACTCTTCTCCATGGCTGGACCCCCAAATAATATTCCTTTACGTGCTAAGGGGTAACTAGAGAGTGGGATAGGTTTAATAACTACCCTAACCCTAACGCGTACCCTAACGCTAACCCCTACACTAACCCTAAAACGTACCCTAATCCTAACCTGTACCCTAAACCGAGCCCTAACCCTAACACTAACCCTAACCCTAACCCTAACCCATACCCTACGCCGTGCCCGAAGCCCTCCCCGAACCCGTACCCTAAGCCGTAGCCTAAGCCTAACCCTAAGCCTAACCCTAACCCTAGGCTACCCTTGACTGCTTCTGCCTCCAATAGATTTCCTAAGCACTAGTGTTTTAAGGAACAGCTTAAAAAGAGAATCCTAATGTGATTTCTTTATAATGTGTGTGTTCTTTATCTTATCCTAGTGTCTAAACTCTTCTCCATGGCTGGACCCCCAAATAATATTCCTTTACGTGCTAAGGGGTAACTAGAGAGTGGGATAGGTTTAATAACTACCCTAACCCTAACGCGTACCCTAACGCTAACCCCTACCCTAACCCTAACACGTACCCTAATCCTAACCCGTACCCGAAACAGAGCCCTAACCCTAACACTAACCCTAACCCTAACCCTAACCCATACCCTATGCCGTGCCCGAAGCCCTCCCCGAACCCGTACCCTAAGCCGTACCCTAAGCCTAACCCTAAGCCTAACCCTAACCCTAGGCTACCCTTGACTGCTTCTGCCTCCAATAGATTTCCTAAGCACTAGTGTTTTAAGGAACAGCTTAAAAAGAGAATCCTAATGTGATTTCTTTATAATGGGTGTGTTCCTTATCTTATCCTAGTGTCTAAACTCTTCTCCATGGCTGGACCCCCAAATAATATTCCTTTACGTGCTAAGGGGTAACTAGAGAGTGGGATAGGTTTAATAACTAACCTAACCCTAACACGTACCCTAACGCTAACCCCTACCCTAACCCTAACACGTACCCTAATCTTAACCCGTACCCTAAACCGAGCCCTAACCCTAACACTAACCCTAACCTTAACCCTAACCCATACCCTACGCCGTACCCGAAGCCCTCCCCGAACCCGTACCCTAAGCCGTACCCTAAGCCTAACCCTAAGCCTAACCCTAACCCTAGGCTACCCTTGACTGCTTCTGCCTCCAATAGGTTTCCTAAGCACTAGTGTTTTAAGGAACAGCTTAAAAAGAGAATCCTAATGTTATTTCTTTATAATGTGTGTGTTCCTTATATTATCTTAGTGTCTAAACTCTTCTCCATGGCTGGACCCCCAAATAATATTCCTTTACGTGCTAAGGGGTATCTAGAGAGTGGGATAGGTTTAATAACTACCCTAACCGTAACGCGTACCCTAACCCTAACCCCTACCCTAACCCTAACATGTACCCTAATCCTAACCCGTTCCCTAAACCGAGCCCTAACCCTAACACTAACCCTAACCCTAACCGTAACCCATACCCTACGCCGTACCCGAAGCCCTCCCCGAACACGTACCCTAAGCCGTACGCTAAGCCTAACCGTAAGCCTAACCCTAACCCTAGGCTACCCTTGACTGCTTCTGCCTCCAATAGATTTCCTAAGCACTAGTGTTTTAAGGAACAGCTTAAAAAGAGAATCCTAATGTGATTTCTTTATAATGTGTGTGTTCCTTATATTATCTTAGTGTCTAAACTCTTCTCCATGGCTGGACCCCCTAATAATATTCCTTTACGTGCTAAGGGGTATCTAGAGAGTGGGATAGGTTTAATAACTACCCTAACCCTAACGCGTACCCTAACCCTAACCCCTACCCTAACCCTAACACGTACCCAAATCCTAACCCGTACCCTAAACCGAGCCCTAACCCTAACACTAACCCTAACCCTAACCCTAACCCATACCCTACGCCGTGCCCGAAGCCCTCCCCGAACCCGTACCCTAAGCAGTACCCTAAGCCTAACCCTAAGCCTAACCCTAACCCTAGGCTACCCTTTACTGCTTCTGCCTCCAATAGATTTCCTAAGCACTAGTGTTTTAAGGAACAGCTTAAAAAGAGAATCCTAATGTGATTTCTTTATAATGGGTGTGTTCCTTATCTTATCCTAGTGTCTAAACTCTTCTCCATGGCTGGACACCCAAATAATATTCCTTTACGTGCTAAGGGGTAACTAGAGAGTGGGATAGGTTTAATAACTACCCTTACCCTAACGCTTACCCTAACGCTAACCCCTACCCTAACCCTAACACGTACCCTAATCCTAACCCGTACCCTAAACCGAGCCCTAACCCTAACACTAACCCTAACCTTAACCCTAACCCATACCCTTCGCCGTACCCGAAGCCCTCCCCGAACCCGTACCCTAAGCCGTACCCTAAGCCTAACCCTAAGCCTAACCCTAACCCTAGGCTACCCTTGACTGCTTCTGCCTCCAATAGATTTCCTAAGCACTAGTGTTTTAAGGAACAGCTTAAAAAGAGAATCCTAATGTGATTTCTTTATAATGTGTGTGTTCCTTATATTATCTTACTGTCTAAACTTTCTCCATGGCTGGACCCCCAAATAATATTCCTTTACGTGCTAAGGGGTATCTAGAGAGTGGGATAGGTTTAATAACTACCCTAACCGTAACGCGTACCCTAACCCTAACCCCTACCCTAACCCTAACATGTACCCTAATCCTAACCCGTACCCTAAACCGAGCCCTAACCCTAACACTAACCCTAACCCTAACCGTAACCCATACCCTACGCCGTACCCGAAGACCTCCCCGAACACGTACCCTAAGCCGTACCCTAAGCCTAACAGTAAGCCTAACCCTAACCCTAGGCTACCCTTGACTGCTTCTGCCTCCAATAGATTTCCTAAGCACTAGTGTTTTAAGGAACAGCTTAAAAAGAGAATCCTAATGTGATTTCTTTATAATGTGTGTGTTCCTTATATTATCTTAGTGTCTAAACTCTTCTCCATGGCTGGACCCCCTAATAATATTCCTTTACGTGCTAAGGGGTATCTAGAGAGTGGGATAGGTTTAATAACTACCCTAACCCTAGCGCGTACCCTAACCCTAACCCCTACCCTAACCCTAACACGTACCCTAATCCTAACCCGTACCCTAAACCGAGCCCTAACCCTAACACTAACCCTAACACTAACCCTAACCCATACCCTACGCCGTACCCGAAGCCCTCCCCGAACCCGTACCCTAAGCCGTACCCTAAGCCTAACCCTAAGCCTAACCCTAACCCTAGGCTACCCTTGACTGCTTCTGCCTCCAATAGATTTCCTAAGCACTAGTGTTTTAAGGAACAGCTTAAAAATAGAATCCTAATGTGATTTCTTTATAATGTGTGTGTTCCTTATCTTATCCTAGTGTCTAAACTCTTCTCCATGGCTGGACCCCCAAATAATATTCCTTTACGTGCTAAGGGGTAACTAGAGAGTGGGATAGGTTTAATAACTACCCTAACCCTAACGCGTAACCTAACGCTAACACCTACCCTAACCCTAACACGTACCCTAATCCTAACCCGTACCCTAAACCGAGCCCTAACCCTAACACTAACCCTAACCCTAACCCTAACCCATACCCTACGCCGTGCCCGAAGCCCTCCCCGAACCCGTACCCTAAGCCGTACCCTAAGCCTAACCCTAAGCCTAACCCTAACCCTAGGCTACCCTTGAATGCTTCTGCCTCCAATAGATTTCCTAAGCACTAGTGTTTTAAGGAACAGCTTAAAAAGAGAATCCTAATGTGATTTCTTTATAATGGGTGTGTTCCTTATCTTATCCTAGTGTCTAAACTCTTCTCCATGGCTGGACCCCCAAATAATATTCCTTTACGTGCTAATGGGTACCTAGAGAGTGGGATAGGTTTAATAACTACCCTATCCGTAACACGTACCCTAACCCTCACCCCTACCCTAACCCTAACACGAACCCTAATCCTAACCCGTACCCTAAAACGAGCCCTAACGCTAACACTAAACCTAACCCTAACCCTAACCCATACCCTACGCCGTACCCGAAGCCCTCCCCGAACACGTACCCTAAGCCGTACCCTAAGCCTAACCCTAAGCCTAACCCTAACCCTAGGCTACCCTTGACTGCTTCTGCCTCCAATAGATTTCCTAAGCACTAGTGTTTTAAGGAACAGCTTAAAAAGAGAATCCTAATGTGATTTCTTTATAATGGGTGTGTTCCTTATCTAATCCTAGTGTCTAAACTCTTCTCCATGGCTGGACCCCCAAATAATATTCTTTTATGTGCTAAGGGGTATCGAGAGAGTGGGATAGGTTTAATCACTACCCTAACCCTAACGCGTACCCTAACCCTAACCCCTACCCTTACCCTAACACGTAACCTAATCCTAACCCGTACCCTAAACCGAGCCCTAACCCTAACACTAACCCTAACCCTAACCCTAAGCCATACCCTACGCCGTACCCGAAGCCTTCCCCGAACCCGTACCCTAAGCCGTACCCGAAGCCTAACCCTAAGCCTAACCCTAACCCTAGGCTACCCTTGACTGCTTCTGCCTCCAATAGATTTCCTAAGCACTAGTGTTTTAAGGAACAGCTTAAAAAGAGAATCCTAATGTGATTTCTTTATAATGTGTGTGTTCCTTATCTTATCCTAGTGTCTAAACTCTTCTCCATGGCTGGACCCCCAAATAATATTCCTTTACGTGCTAAGGGGTAACTAGAGAGTGGGATAGGTTTAATAACTACCCTAACCCTAACGCGTACCCTAACGCTAACCCCTACCCTAACCCTAACACGTACCCTAATCCTAACCCGTACCCTAAACCGAGCCCTAAGCCTAACACTAACCCTAACCCTAACCCTAACCCATACCCTACGCCGTGCCCGAAGCCCTCCCCGAACCCGTACCCTAAGCCGTACCCTAAGCCTAACCCTAAGCCTAACCCTAACCCTAGGCTACCCTTTACTGCTTCTGCCTCCAATAGATTTCCTAAGCACTAGTGTTTTAAGGAACAGCTTAAAAAGAGAATCCTAATGTGATTTCTTTATAATGGGTGTGTTCCTTATCTTATCCTAGTGTCTAAACTCTTCTCCATGGCTGGACACCCAAATAATATTCCTTTACGTGCTAAGGGGTAACTAGAGAGTGGGATAGGTTTAATAACTACCCTTACCCTAACGCTTACCCTAACGCTAACCCCTACCCTAACCCTAACACGTACCCTAATCCTAACCCGTACCCTAAACCGAGCCCTAACCCTAACACTAACCCTAACCTTAACCCTAACCCATACCCTACGCCGTACCCGAAGCCCTCCCCGAACCCGTACCCTAAGCCGTACCCTAAGCCTAACCCTAAGCCTAACCCTAACCCTAGGCTACCCTTGACTGCTTCTGCCTCCAATAGATTTCCTAAGCACTAGTGTTTTAAGGAACAGCTTAAAAAGAGAATCCTAATGTGATTTCTTTATAATGGGTGTGTTCCTTATCTTATCCTAGTGTCTAAACTCTTCTCCATGGCTGGACCCCCAAATAATATTCCTTTACGTGCTAAGGGGTAACTAGAGAGTGGGATAGGTTTAATAACTACCCTAACCGTAACGCGTACCCTAACCCTAACCCCTACCCTAACCCTAACATGTACCCTAATCCTAACCCGTACCCTAAACCGAGCCCTAACCCTAACACTAACCCTAACCCTAACCGTAACCCATACCCTACGCCGTACCCGAAGACCTCCCCGAACACGTACCCTAAGCCGTACCCTAAGCCTAACAGTAAGCCTAACCCTAACCCTAGGCTACCCTTGACTGCTTCTGCCTCCAATAGATTTCCTAAGCACTAGTGTTTTAAGGAACAGCTTAAAAAGTGAATCCTAATGTGATTTCTTTATAATGTGTGTGTTCCTTATATTATCTTAGTGTCTAAACTCTTCTCCATGGCTGGACCCCCTAATAATATTCCTTTACGTGCTAAGGGGTATCTAGAGAGTGGGATAGGTTTAATAACTACCCTAACCCTAACGCGTACCCTAACCCTAACCCCTACCCTAACCCTAACACGTACCCTAATCCTAACCCGTACCCTAAACCGAGCCCTAACCCTAACACTAACCCTAACCCTAACCCTAACCCATACCCTACGCCGTACCCGAAGCCCTCCCCGAACCCGTACCCTAAGCCGTACCCTAAGCCTAACCCTAAGCCTAACCCTAACCCTAGGCTACCCTTGACTGCTTCTGCCTCCAATAGATTTCCTAAGCACTAGTGTTTTAAGGAACAGCTTAAAAAGAGAATCCTAATGTTATTTCTTTATAATGTGTGTGTTCCTTATATTATCCTAGTGTCTAAACTCTTCTCCATGGCTGGACCCCCAAATAATATTCCTTTACGTGCTAAGGGGTAACTAGAGAGTGGGATAGGTTTAATAATTACCCTAACCCTAACGCGTAACCTAACGCTAACCCATACCCTAACCCTAACACGTACCCTAATCCTAACCCGTACCCTAAACCGAGCCCTAACCCTAACACTAACCCTAACCCTAACCCTAACCCATACCCTACGCCGTGCCCGAAGCCCTCCCCGAACCCGTACCCTAAGCCGTACCCTAAGCCTAACCCTAAGCCTAACCCTAACCCAAGGCTACCCTTGACTGCTTCTGCCTCCAATAGATTTCCTAAGCACTAGTGTTTTAAGGAACAGCTTAAAAAGAGAATCCTAATGTGATTTCTTTATAATGTGTGTGTTCCTTATATTATCTTAGTGTCTAAACTCTTCTCCATGGCTGGACCCCCTAATAATATTCCTTTACGTGCTAAGGGGTATCTAGAGAGTGGGATAGGTTTAATAACTACCCTAACCCTAACGCGTACCCTAACCCTAACCCCTACCCTAACCCTAACACGTACCCTAATCCTAACCCGTACCCTAAACCGAGCCCTAACCCTAACACTAACCCTAACCCTAACCCTAACCCATTCCCTACGCCGTACCCGAAGCCCTCCCCGAACCCGTACCCTAAGCCGTACCCTAAGCCTAACCCTAAGCCTAACCCTAACCCTAGGCTACCCTTGACTGCTTCTGCCTCCAATAGATTTCCTAAGCACTAGTGTTTTAAGGAATAGCTTAAAAAGAGAATCCTAATGTTATTTCTTTATAATGTGTGGGTTCCTTATATTATCTTAGTGTCTAAACTATTCTCCATGGCTGGACCCCCAAATAATATTCCTTTACGTGCTAAGGGGTATCTAGAGAGTGGGATAGGTTTAATAACTACCCTAACCGTAACGCGTACCCTAACCCTAAACCCTACCCTAACCCTAACATGTACCCTAATCCTAACCCGTACCCTAAACCGAGCCCTAACACTAACACTAACCCTAACCCTAACCGTAACCCATACCCTACGCCGTACCCGAAGCCCTCCCCGAACACGAACCCTAAGCCGTACCCTAAGCCTAACCGTAAGCCTAACCCTAACCCTAGGCTACCCTTGACTGCTTCTGCCTCCAATAGATTTCCTAAGCACTAGTGTTTTAAGGAACAGCTTAAAAAGAGAATCCTAATGTGATTTCTTTATAATGTGTGTGTTCCTTATATTATCTTAGTGTCTAAACTCTTCTCCATGGCTGGACCCCCTAATAATATTCCTTTACGTGCTAAGGGGTATCTAGAGAGTGGGATAGGTTTAATAACTACCCTAACCCTAACGCGTACCCTAACCCTAACCCCTACCCTAACCCTAACACGTACCCTAATCCTAACCCGTACCCTAAACCGAGCCCTAACCCTAACACTAACCCTAACCCTAACCCTAACCCATACCCTACGCCGTACCCGAAGCCCTCCCCGAACCCGTACCCTAAGCCGTACCCTAAGCCTAACCCTAAGCCTAACCCTAAATCTAGGCTACCCTTGACTGCTTCTGCCTCCAATAGATTTCCTAAGCACTAGTGTTTTAAGGAACAGCTTAAAAAGAGAATCCTAATGTGATTTCTTTATAATGGGTGTGTTCCTTATCTTATCCTAGTGTCTAAACTCTTCTCCATGGCTGGACCCCCAAATAATATTCCTTTACGTGCTAATGGGTAACTAGAGAGTGGGATAGGTTTAATAACTACCCTATCCGTAACACGTACCCTAACCCTCACCCCTACCCTAACCCTAACACGAACCCTAATCCTAACCCGTACCCTAAAACGAGCCCTAACCCTAACACTAAACCTAACCCTAACCCTAACCCATACCCTACGCCGTACCCGAAGCCCTCCCCGAACACGTACCCTAAGCCGTACCCTAAGCCTAACCCTAAGCCTAACCCTAACCCTAGGCTACCCTTGACTGCTTCTGCCTCCAATAGATTTCCTAAGCACTAGTGTTTTAAGGAACAGCTTAAAAAGAGAATCCTAATGTGATTTCTTTATAATGGGTGTGTTCCTTATCTAATCCTAGTGTCTAAACTCTTCTCCATGGCTGGACCCCCAAATAATATTCTTTTATGTGCTAAGGGGTATCGAGAGAGTGGGATAGGTTTAATCACTACCCTAACCCTAACGCGTACCCTAACCCTAACCCCTACCCTTACCCTAACACGTACCCTAATCCTAACCCGTACCCTAAACCGAGCCCTAACCCTAACACTAACCCTAACCCTAACCCTAACCCATACCCTACGCCGTACCCGAAGCCCTCCCCGAACCCGTACCCTAAGCCGTACCCGAAGCCTAACCCTAAGCCTAACCCTAACCCTAGGCTACCCTTGACTGCTTCTGCCTCCAATAGATTTCCTAAGCACTAGTGTTTTAAGGAACAGCTTAAAAAGAGAATCCTAATGTGATTTCTTTATAATGTGTGGGTTCCTTATCTTATCCTAGTGTCTAAACTCTTCTCCATGGCTGGACCCCCAAATAATATTCCTTTACGTGCTAAGGGGTAACTAGAGAGTGGGATAGGTTTAATAACTACCCTAACCCTAACGCGTACCCTAACGCTAACCCCTACCCTAACCCTAACACGTACCCTAATCCTAACCCGTACCCTAAACCGAGCCCTAACCCTAACACTAACCCTAACCCTAACCCTAACCCATACCCTACGCCGTGCCCGAAGCCCTCCCCGAACCCGTACCCTAAGCCGTACCCTAAGCCTAACCCTAAGCCTAACCCTAACCCTAGGCTACCCTTGACTGCTTCTGCCTCCAATAGATTTCCTAAGCACTAGTGTTTTAAGGAACAGCTTAAAAAGAGAATCCTAATGTGATTTCTTTATAATGGGTGTGTTCCTTATATTATCTTAGTGTCTAAACTCTTCTCCATGGCTGGACCCCCTAATAATATTCCTTTACGTGCTAAGGGGTATCTAGAGAGTGGGATAGGTTTAATAACTACCCTAACCCTAACGCGTACCCTAACCCTAACACCTACCCTAACCCTAACACGTACCCTAATCCTAACCCGTACCCTAAACCGAGCCCTAACCCTAACACTAACCCTAACCCTAACCCTAACCCATACCCTACGCCGTACCCGAAGCCCTCCCCGAACCCGTACCCTAAGCCGTACCCTAAGCCTAACCCTAAGCCTAACCCTAACCCTAGGCTACCCTTGACTGCTTCTGCCTCCAATAGATTTCCTAAGCACTAGTGTTTTAAGGAACAGCTTAAAAAGAGAATCCTAATGTGATTTCTTTATAATGGGTGTGTTCCTTATCTTATCCTAGTGTCTAAACTCTTCTCCATGGCTGGACCCCTAAATAATATTCCTTTACGTGCTAATGGGTAACTAGAGAGTGGGATAGGTTTAATAACTACCCTATCTATAACACGTACCCTAACCCTCACCCCTACCCTAACCCTAACACGAACCCTAATCCTAACCCGTACCCTAAAACGAGCCCTAACCCTAACACTAAACCTAACCCTAACCCTAACCCATACCCTACGCCGTACCCGAAGCCCTCCCCGAACACGTACCCTAAGCCGTACCCTAAGCCTCACCCTAAGCCTAACCCTAACCCTAGGCTACCCTTGACTGCTTCTGCCTCCAATAGATTTCCTAAGCACTAGTGTTTTAAGGAACAGCTTAAAAAGAGAATCCTAATGTGATTTCTTTATAATGGGTGTGTTCCTTATCTAATCCTAGTGTCTAAACTCTTCTCCATGGCTGGACCCCCAAATAATATTCTTTTATGTGCTAAGGGGTATCGAGAGAGTGGGATAGGTTTAATCACTACCCTAACCCTAACGCGTACCCTAACCCTAACCCCTACCCTTACCCTAACACGTACCCTAATCCTAACCCGTACCCTAAACCGAGCCCTAACCCTAACACTAACCCTAACCCTAACCCTAACCCATACCCTACGCCGTACCCGAAGCCCTCCCCGAACCCGTACCCTAAGCCGTACCCGAAGCCTAACCCTAAGCCTAACCCTAACCCTAGGCTACCCTTGACTGCTTCTGCCTCCAATAGATTTCCTAAGCACTAGTGTTTTAAGGAACAGCTTAAAAAGTGAATCCTAATGTGATTTCTTTATAATGTGTGTGTTCCTTATCTTATCCTAGTGTCTAAACTCTTCTCCATGGCTGGACCCCCAAATAATATTCCTTTACGTGCTAAGGGGTAACTAGAGAGTGGGATAGGTTTAATAACTACCCTAACCCTAACACGTACCCTAACGCTAACCCCTACCCTAACCCTAACACGTACCCTAATCCTAACCCATACCCTAAACCGAGCCCTAACCCTAACACTAACCCTAACCCTAACCCTAACCCATACCCTACGCCATGCCCGAAGCCCTCCCCGAACCCGTACCCTAAGCCGTACCCTAAGCCTAACCGTAAGCCTAACCCTAACCCTAGGCTACCCTTGACTGCTTCTGCCTCCAATAGATTTCCTAAGCACTAGTGTTTTAAGGAACAGCTTAAAAAGAGAATCCTAATGTGATTTCTTTATAATGGGTGTGTTCCTTATATTATCTTAGTGTCTAAACTCTTCTCCATGGCTGGACCCCCTAATAATATTCCTTTACGTGCTAAGGGGTATCTAGAGAGTGGGATAGGTTTAATAACTACCCTAACCCTAACGCGTACCCTAACCCTAACCCCTACCCTAACCCTAACACGTACCCTAATCCTAACCCGTACCCTAAACCGAGCCCTAACCCTAACACTAACCCTAACCCTAACCCTAACCCATACCCTACGCCGTACCCGAAGCCCTCCCCGAACCCGTACCCTAAGCCGTACCCTAAGCCTAACCCTAACCCTAACCCTAAATCTAGGCTACCCTTGACTGCTTCTGCCTCCAATAGATTTCCTAAGCACTAGTGTTTTAAGGAACAGCTTAAAAAGAGAATCCTAATGTGATTTCTTTATAATGGGTGTGTTCCTTATCTTATCCTAGTGTCTAAACTCTTCTCCATGGCTGGACCCCCAAATAATATTCCTTTACGTGCTAATGGGTAACTAGAGAGTGGGATAGGTTTAATAACTACCCTATCCGTAACACGTACCCTAACCCTCACCCCTACCCTAACCCTAACACGAACCCTAATCCTAACCCGTACCCTAAAACGAGCCCTAACCCTAACACTAAACCTAACCCTAACCCTAACCCATACCCTACGCCGTACCCGAAGCCCTCCCCGAACACGTACCCTAAGCCGTACCCTAAGCCTAACCCTAAGCCTAACCCTAACCCTAGGCTACCCTTGACTGCTTCTGCCTCCAATAGATTTCCTAAGCACTAGTGTTTTAAGGAACAGCTTAAAAAGAGAATCCTAATGTGATTTCTTTATAATGGGTGTGTTCCTTATCTAATCCTAGTGTCTAAACTCTTCTCCATGGCTGGACCCCCAAATAATATTCTTTTATGTGCTAAGGGGTATCGAGAGAGTGGGATAGGTTTAATCACTACCCTAACCCTAACGCGTACCCTAACCCTAACCCCTACCCTTACCCTAACACGTACCCTAATCCTAACCCGTACCCTAAACCGAGCCCTAACCCTAACACTAACCCTAACCCTAACCCTAACCCATACCCTACGCCGTGCCCGAAGCCCTCCCCGAACCCGTACCCTAAGCCGTACCCTAAGCCTAACCCTAAGCCTAACCCTAACCCTAGGCTACCCTTGACTGCTTCTGCCTCCAATAGATTTCCTAAGCACTAGTGTTTTAAGGAACAGCTTAAAAAGTGAATCCTAATGTGATTTCTTTATAATGTGTGTGTTCCTTATCTTATCCTAGTGTCTAAACTCTTCTCCATGGCTGGACCCCGAAATAATATTCCTTTACGTGCTAAGGGGTAACTAGAGAGTGGGATAGGTTTAATAACTACCCTAACCCTAACACGTACCCTAACGCTAACCCCTACCCTAACCCTAACACGTACCCTAATCCTAACCCATACCCTAAACCGAGCCCTAACCCTAACACTAACCCTAACCCTAACCCTAACCCATACCCTACGCCATGCCCGAAGCCCTCCCCGAACCCGTACCCTAAGCCGTACCCTAAGCCTAACCGTAAGCCTAACCCTAACCCTAGGCTACCCTTGACTGCTTCTGCCTCCAATAGATTTCCTAAGCACTAGTGTTTTAAGGAACAGCTTAAAAAGAGAATCCTAATGTGATTTCTTTATAATGGGTGTGTTCCTTATATTATCTTAGTGTCTAAACTCTTCTCCATGGCTGGACCCCCTAATAATATTCCTTTACGTGCTAAGGGGTATCTAGAGAGTGGGATAGGTTTAATAACTACCCTAACCCTAACGCGTACCCTAACCCTAACCCCTACCCTAACCCTAACACGTACCCTAATCCTAACCCGTACCCTAAACCGAGCCCTAACCCTAACACTAACCCTAACCCTAACCCTAACCCATACCCTACGCCGTACCCGAAGCCCTCCCCGAACCCGTACCCTAAGCCGTACCCTAAGCCTAACCCTAAGCCTAACCCTAACCCTAGGCTACCCTTGACTGCTTCTGCCTCCAATAGATTTCCTAAGCACTAGTGTTTTAAGGAACAGCTTAAAAAGAGAATCCTAATGTGATTTCTTTATAATGGGTGTGTTCCTTATCTAATCCTAGTGTCTAAACTCTTCTCCATGGCTGGACCCCCAAATAATATTCTTTTATGTGCTAAGGGGTATCGAGAGAGTGGGATAGGTTTAATCACTACCCTAACCCTAACGCGTACCCTAACCCTAACCCCTACCCTTACCCTAACACGTACCCTAATCCTAACCCGTACCCTAAACCGAGCCCTAACCCTAACACTAACCCTAACCCTAACCCTAACCCATACCCTACGCCGTACCCGAAGCCCTCCCCGAACCCGTACCCTAAGCCGTACCCGAAGCCTAACCCTAAGCCTAACCCTAACCCTAGGCTACCCTTGACTGCTTCTGCCTCCAATAGATTTCCTAAGCACTAGTGTTTTAAGGAACAGCTTAAAAAGAGAATCCTAATGTGATTTCTTTATAATGTGTGGGTTCCTTATCTTATCCTAGTGTCTAAACTCTTCTCCATGGCTGGACCCCCAAATAATATTCCTTTACGTGCTAAGGGGTAACTAGAGAGTGGGATAGGTTTAATAACTACCCTAACCCTAACGCGTACCCTAACGCTAACCCCTACCCTAACCCTAACACGTACCCTAATCCTAACCCGTACCCTAAACCGAGCCCTAACCCTAACACTAACCCTAACCCTAACCCTAACCCATACCCTACGCCGTGCCCGAAGCCCTCCCCGAACCCGTACCCTAAGCCGTACCCTAAGCCTAACCCTAAGCCTAACCCTAACCCTAGGCTACCCTTGACTGCTTCTGCCTCCAATAGATTTCCTAAGCACTAGTGTTTTAAGGAACAGCTTAAAAAGAGAATCCTAATGTGATTTCTTTATAATGGGTGTGTTCCTTATATTATCTTAGTGTCTAAACTCTTCTCCATGGCTGGACCCCCTAATAATATTCCTTTACGTGCTAAGGGGTATCTAGAGAGTGGGATAGGTTTAATAACTACCCTAACCCTAACGCGTACCCTAACCCTAACACCTACCCTAACCCTAACACGTACCCTAATCCTAACCCGTACCCTAAACCGAGCCCTAACCCTAACACTAACCCTAACCCTAACCCTAACCCATACCCTACGCCGTACCCGAAGCCCTCCCCGAACCCGTACCCTAAGCCGTACCCTAAGCCTAACCCTAAGCCTAACCCTAACCCTAGGCTACCCTTGACTGCTTCTGCCTCCAATAGATTTCCTAAGCACTAGTGTTTTAAGGAACAGCTTAAAAAGAGAATCCTAATGTGATTTCTTTATAATGGGTGTGTTCCTTATCTTATCCTAGTGTCTAAACTCTTCTCCATGGCTGGACCCCTAAATAATATTCCTTTACGTGCTAATGGGTAACTAGAGAGTGGGATAGGTTTAATAACTACCCTATCTATAACACGTACCCTAACCCTCACCCCTACCCTAACCCTAACACGAACCCTAATCCTAACCCGTACCCTAAAACGAGCCCTAACCCTAACACTAAACCTAACCCTAACCCTAACCCATACCCTACGCCGTACCCGAAGCCCTCCCCGAACACGTACCCTAAGCCGTACCCTAAGCCTCACCCTAAGCCTAACCCTAACCCTAGGCTACCCTTGACTGCTTCTGCCTCCAATAGATTTCCTAAGCACTAGTGTTTTAAGGAACAGCTTAAAAAGAGAATCCTAATGTGATTTCTTTATAATGGGTGTGTTCCTTATCTAATCCTAGTGTCTAAACTCTTCTCCATGGCTGGACCCCCAAATAATATTCTTTTATGTGCTAAGGGGTATCGAGAGAGTGGGATAGGTTTAATCACTACCCTAACCCTAACGCGTACCCTAACCCTAACCCCTACCCTTACCCTAACACGTACCCTAATCCTAACCCGTACCCTAAACCGAGCCCTAACCCTAACACTAACCCTAACCCTAACCCTAACCCATACCCTACGCCGTACCCGAAGCCCTCCCCGAACCCGTACCCTAAGCCGTACCCGAAGCCTAACCCTAAGCCTAACCCTAACCCTAGGCTACCCTTGACTGCTTCTGCCTCCAATAGATTTCCTAAGCACTAGTGTTTTAAGGAACAGCTTAAAAAGTGAATCCTAATGTGATTTCTTTATAATGTGTGTGTTCCTTATCTTATCCTAGTGTCTAAACTCTTCTCCATGGCTGGACCCCCAAATAATATTCCTTTACGTGCTAAGGGGTAACTAGAGAGTGGGATAGGTTTAATAACTACCCTAACCCTAACACGTACCCTAATGCTAACCCCTACCCTAACCCTAACACGTACCCTAATCCTAACCCATACCCTAAACCGAGCCCTAACCCTAACACTAACCCTAACCCTAACCCTAACCCATACCCTACGCCATGCCCGAAGCCCTCCCCGAACCCGTACCCTAAGCCGTACCCTAAGCCTAACCGTAAGCCTAACCCTAACCCTAGGCTACCCTTGACTGCTTCTGCCTCCAATAGATTTCCTAAGCACTAGTGTTTTAAGGAACAGCTTAAAAAGAGAATCCTAATGTGATTTCTTTATAATGGGTGTGTTCCTTATATTATCTTAGTGTCTAAACTCTTCTCCATGGCTGGACCCCCTAATAATATTCCTTTACGTGCTAAGGGGTATCTAGAGAGTGGGATAGGTTTAATAACTACCCTAACCCTAACGCGTACCCTAACCCTAACCCCTACCCTAACCCTAACACGTACCCTAATCCTAACCCGTACCCTAAACCGAGCCCTAACCCTAACACTAACCCTAACCCTAACCCTAACCCATACCCTACGCCGTACCCGAAGCCCTCCCCGAACCCGTACCCTAAGCCGTACCCTAAGCCTAACCCTAACCCTAACCCTAAATCTAGGCTACCCTTGACTGCTTCTGCCTCCAATAGATTTCCTAAGCACTAGTGTTTTAAGGAACAGCTTAAAAAGAGAATCCTAATGTGATTTCTTTATAATGGGTGTGTTCCTTATCTTATCCTAGTGTCTAAACTCTTCTCCATGGCTGGACCCCCAAATAATATTCCTTTACGTGCTAATGGGTAACTAGAGAGTGGGATAGGTTTAATAACTACCCTATCCGTAACACGTACCCTAACCCTCACCCCTACCCTAACCCTAACACGAACCATAATCCTAACCCGTACCCTAAAACGAGCCCTAACCCTAACACTAAACCTAACCCTAACCCTAACCCATACCCTACGCCGTACCCGAAGCCCTCCCCGAACACGTACCCTAAGCCGTACCCTAAGCCTAACCCTAAGCCTAACCCTAACCCTAGGCTACCCTTGACTGCTTCTGCCTCCAATAGATTTCCTAAGCACTAGTGTTTTAAGGAACAGCTTAAAAAGAGAATCCTAATGTGATTTCTTTATAATGGGTGTGTTCCTTATCTAATCCTAGTGTCTAAACTCTTCTCCATGACTGGACCCCCAAATAATATTCTTTTATGTGCTAAGGGGTATCGAGAGAGTGGGATAGGTTTAATCACTACCCTAACCCTAACGCGTACCCTAACCCTAACCCCTACCCTTACCCTAACACGTACCCTAATCCTAACCCGTACCCTAAACCGAGCCCTAACCCTAACACTAACCCTAACCCTAACCCTAACCCATACCCTACGCCGTGCCCGAAGCCCTCCCCGAACCCGTACCCTAAGCCGTACCCTAAGCCTAACCCTAAGCCTAACCCTAACCCTAGGCTACCCTTGACTGCTTCTGCCTCCAATAGATTTCCTAAGCACTAGTGTTTTAAGGAACAGCTTAAAAAGTGAATCCTAATGTGATTTCTTTATAATGTGTGTGTTCCTTATCTTATCCTAGTGTCTAAACTCTTCTCCATGGCTGGACCCCCAAATAATATTCCTTTACGTGCTAAGGGGTAACTAGAGAGTGGGATAGGTTTAATAACTACCCTAACCCTAACACGTACCCTAACGCTAACCCCTACCCTAACCCTAACACGTACCCTAATCCTAACCCATAACCTAAACCGAGCCCTAACCCTAACACTAACCCTAACCCTAACCCTAACCCATACCCTACGCCATGCCCGAAGCCCTCCCCGAACCCGTACCCTAAGCCGTACCCTAAGCCTAACCGTAAGCCTAACCCTAACCCTAGGCTACCCTTGACTGCTTCTGCCTCCAATAGATTTCCTAAGCACTAGTGTTTTAAGGAACAGCTTAAAAAGAGAATCCTAATGTGATTTCTTTATAATGGGTGTGTTCCTTATATTATCTTAGTGTCTAAACTCTTCTCCATGGCTGGACCCCCTAATAATATTCCTTTACGTGCTAAGGGGTATCTAGAGAGTGGGATAGGTTTAATAACTACCCTAACCCTAACGCGTACCCTAACCCTAACCCCTACCCTAACCCTAACACGTACCCTAATCCTAACCCGTACCCTAAACCGAGCCCTAACCCTAACACTAACCCTAACCCTAACCCTAACCCATACCCTACGCCGTACCCGAAGCCCTCCCCGAACCCGTACCCTAAGCCGTACCCTAAGCCTAACCCTAAGCCTAACCCTAACCCTAGGCTACCCTTGACTGCTTCTGCCTCCAATAGATTTCCTAAGCACTAGTGTTTTAAGGAACAGCTTAAAAAGAGAATCCTAATGTGATTTCTTTATAATGGGTGTGTTCCTTATCTAATCCTAGTGTCTAAACTCTTCTCCATGGCTGGACCCCCAAATAATATTCTTTTATGTGCTAAGGGGTATCGAGAGAGTGGGATAGGTTTAATCACTACCCTAACCCTAACGCGTACCCTAACCCTAACCCCTACCCTTACCCTAACACGTACCCTAATCCTAACCCGTACCCTAAACCGAGCCCTAACCCTAACACTAACCCTAACCCTAACCCTAACCCATACCCTACGCCGTACCCGAAGCCCTCCCCGAACCCGTACCCTAAGCCGTACCCGAAGCCTAACCCTAAGCCTAACCCTAACCCTAGGCTACCCTTGACTGCTTCTGCCTCCAATAGATTTCCTAAGCACTAGTGTTTTAAGGAACAGCTTAAAAAGAGAATCCTAATGTGATTTCTTTATAATGTGTGTGTTCCTTATCTTATCCTAGTGTCTAAACTCTTCTCCATGGCTGGACCCCCAAATAATATTCCTTTACGTGCTAAGGGGTAACTAGAGAGTGGGATAGGTTTAATAACTACCCTAACCCTAACGCGTACCCTAACGCTAACCCCTACACTAACCCTAAAACGTACCCTAATCCTAACCTGTACCCTAAACCGAGCCCTAATCCTAACACTAACCCTAACACTAACCCTAACCCATACCCTACGCCGTGCCCGAAGCCCTCCCCGAACCCGTACCCTAAGCCGTAGCCTAAGCCTAACCCTAAGCCTAACCCTAACCCTAGGCTACCCTTGACTGCTTCTGCCTCCAATAGATTTCCTAAGCACTAGTGTTTTAAGGAACAGCTTAAAAAGAGAATCCTAATGTGATTTCTTTATAATGTGTGTGTTCTTTATCTTATCCTAGTGTCTAAACTCTTCTCCATGGCTGGACCCCCAAATAATATTCCTTTACGTGCTAAGGGGTAACTAGAGAGTGGGATAGGTTTAATAACTACCCTAACCCTAACGCGTACCCTAACGCTAACCCCTACCCTAACCCTAACACGTACCCTAATCCTAACCCGTACCCGAAACAGAGCCCTAACCCTAACACTAACCCTAACCCTAACCCTAACCCATACCCTATGCCGTGCCCGAAGCCCTCCCCGAACCCGTACCCTAAGCCGTACCCTAAGCCTAACCCTAAGCCTAACCCTAACCCTAGGCTACCCTTGACTGCTTCTGCCTCCAATAGATTTCCTAAGCACTAGTGTTTTAAGGAACAGCTTAAAAAGAGAATCCTAATGTGATTTCTTTATAATGGGTGTGTTCCTTATCTTATCCTAGTGTCTAAACTCTTCTCCATGGCTGGACCCCCAAATAATATTCCTTTACGTGCTAAGGGGTAACTAGAGAGTGGGATAGGTTTAATAACTAACCTAACCCTAACACGTACCCTAACGCTAACCCCTACCCTAACCCTAACACGTACCCTAATCTTAACCCGTACCCTAAACCGAGCCCTAACCCTAACACTAACCCTAACCTTAACCCTAACCCATACCCTACGCCGTACCCGAAGCCCTCCCCGAACCCGTACCCTAAGCCGTACCCTAAGCCTAACCCTAAGCCTAACCCTAACCCTAGGCTACCCTTGACTGCTTCTGCCTCCAATAGGTTTCCTAAGCACTAGTGTTTTAAGGAACAGCTTAAAAAGAGAATCCTAATGTTATTTCTTTATAATGTGTGTGTTCCTTATATTATCTTAGTGTCTAAACTCTTCTCCATGGCTGGACCCCCAAATAATATTCCTTTACGTGCTAAGGGGTATCTAGAGAGTGGGATAGGTTTAATAACTACCCTAACCGTAACGCGTACCCTAACCCTAACCCCTACCCTAACCCTAACATGTACCCTAATCCTAACCCGTTCCCTAAACCGAGCCCTAACCCTAACACTAACCCTAACCCTAACCGTAACCCATACCCTACGCCGTACCCGAAGCCCTCCCCGAACACGTACCCTAAGCCGTACGCTAAGCCTAACCGTAAGCCTAACCCTAACCCTAGGCTACCCTTGACTGCTTCTGCCTCCAATAGATTTCCTAAGCACTAGTGTTTTAAGGAACAGCTTAAAAAGAGAATCCTAATGTGATTTCTTTATAATGTGTGTGTTCCTTATATTATCTTAGTGTCTAAACTCTTCTCCATGGCTGGACCCCCTAATAATATTCCTTTACGTGCTAAGGGGTATCTAGAGAGTGGGATAGGTTTAATAACTACCCTAACCCTAACGCGTACCCTAACCCTAACCCCTACCCTAACCCTAACACGTACCCAAATCCTAACCCGTACCCTAAACCGAGCCCTAACCCTAACACTAACCCTAACCCTAACCCTAACCCATACCCTACGCCGTGCCCGAAGCCCTCCCCGAACCCGTACCCTAAGCAGTACCCTAAGCCTAACCCTAAGCCTAACCCTAACCCTAGGCTACCCTTTACTGCTTCTGCCTCCAATAGATTTCCTAAGCACTAGTGTTTTAAGGAACAGCTTAAAAAGAGAATCCTAATGTGATTTCTTTATAATGGGTGTGTTCCTTATCTTATCCTAGTGTCTAAACTCTTCTCCATGGCTGGACACCCAAATAATATTCCTTTACGTGCTAAGGGGTAACTAGAGAGTGGGATAGGTTTAATAACTACCCTTACCCTAACGCTTACCCTAACGCTAACCCCTACCCTAACCCTAACACGTACCCTAATCCTAACCCGTACCCTAAACCGAGCCCTAACCCTAACACTAACCCTAACCTTAACCCTAACCCATACCCTTCGCCGTACCCGAAGCCCTCCCCGAACCCGTACCCTAAGCCGTACCCTAAGCCTAACCCTAAGCCTAACCCTAACCCTAGGCTACCCTTGACTGCTTCTGCCTCCAATAGATTTCCTAAGCACTAGTGTTTTAAGGAACAGCTTAAAAAGAGAATCCTAATGTGATTTCTTTATAATGTGTGTGTTCCTTATATTATCTTACTGTCTAAACTTTCTCCATGGCTGGACCCCCAAATAATATTCCTTTACGTGCTAAGGGGTATCTAGAGAGTGGGATAGGTTTAATAACTACCCTAACCGTAACGCGTACCCTAACCCTAACCCCTACCCTAACCCTAACATGTACCCTAATCCTAACCCGTACCCTAAACCGAGCCCTAACCCTAACACTAACCCTAACCCTAACCGTAACCCATACCCTACGCCGTACCCGAAGACCTCCCCGAACACGTACCCTAAGCCGTACCCTAAGCCTAACAGTAAGCCTAACCCTAACCCTAGGCTACCCTTGACTGCTTCTGCCTCCAATAGATTTCCTAAGCACTAGTGTTTTAAGGAACAGCTTAAAAAGAGAATCCTAATGTGATTTCTTTATAATGTGTGTGTTCCTTATATTATCTTAGTGTCTAAACTCTTCTCCATGGCTGGACCCCCTAATAATATTCCTTTACGTGCTAAGGGGTATCTAGAGAGTGGGATAGGTTTAATAACTACCCTAACCCTAGCGCGTACCCTAACCCTAACCCCTACCCTAACCCTAACACGTACCCTAATCCTAACCCATACCCTAAACCGAGCCCTAACCCTAACACTAACCCTAACACTAACCCTAACCCATACCCTACGCCGTACCCGAAGCCCTCCCCGAACCCGTACCCTAAGCCGTACCCTAAGCCTAACCCTAAGCCTAACCCTAACCCTAGGCTACCCTTGACTGCTTCTGCCTCCAATAGATTTCCTAAGCACTAGTGTTTTAAGGAACAGCTTAAAAATAGAATCCTAATGTGATTTCTTTATAATGTGTGTGTTCCTTATCTTATCCTAGTGTCTAAACTCTTCTCCATGGCTGGACCCCCAAATAATATTCCTTTACGTGCTAAGGGGTAACTAGAGAGTGGGATAGGTTTAATAACTACCCTAACCCTAACGCGTAACCTAACGCTAACACCTACCCTAACCCTAACACGTACCCTAATCCTAACCCGTACCCTAAACCGAGCCCTAACCCTAACACTAACCCTAACCCTAACCCTAACCCATACCCTACGCCGTGCCCGAAGCCCTCCCCGAACCCGTACCCTAAGCCGTACCCTAAGCCTAACCCTAAGCCTAACCCTAACCCTAGGCTACCCTTGAATGCTTCTGCCTCCAATAGATTTCCTAAGCACTAGTGTTTTAAGGAACAGCTTAAAAAGAGAATCCTAATGTGATTTCTTTATAATGGGTGTGTTCCTTATCTTATCCTAGTGTCTAAACTCTTCTCCATGGCTGGACCCCCAAATAATATTCCTTTACGTGCTAATGGGTACCTAGAGAGTGGGATAGGTTTAATAACTACCCTATCCGTAACACGTACCCTAACCCTCACCCCTACCCTAACCCTAACACGAACCCTAATCCTAACCCGTACCCTAAAACGAGCCCTAACGCTAACACTAAACCTAACCCTAACCCTAACCCATACCCTACGCCGTACCCGAAGCCCTCCCCGAACACGTACCCTAAGCCGTACCCTAAGCCTAACCCTAAGCCTAACCCTAACCCTAGGCTACCCTTGACTGCTTCTGCCTCCAATAGATTTCCTAAGCACTAGTGTTTTAAGGAACAGCTTAAAAAGAGAATCCTAATGTGATTTCTTTATAATGGGTGTGTTCCTTATCTAATCCTAGTGTCTAAACTCTTCTCCATGGCTGGACCCCCAAATAATATTCTTTTATGTGCTAAGGGGTATCGAGAGAGTGGGATAGGTTTAATCACTACCCTAACCCTAACGCGTACCCTAACCCTAACCCCTACCCTTACCCTAACACGTAACCTAATCCTAACCCGTACCCTAAACCGAGCCCTAACCCTAACACTAACCCTAACCCTAACCCTAAGCCATACCCTACGCCGTACCCGAAGCCCTCCCCGAACCCGTACCCTAAGCCGTACCCGAAGCCTAACCCTAAGCCTAACCCTAACCCTAGGCTACCCTTGACTGCTTCTGCCTCCAATAGATTTCCTAAGCACTAGTGTTTTAAGGAACAGCTTAAAAAGAGAATCCTAATGTGATTTCTTTATAATGTGTGTGTTCCTTATCTTATCCTAGTGTCTAAACTCTTCTACATGGCTGGACCCCCAAATAATATTCCTTTACGTGCTAAGGGGTAACTAGAGAGTGGGATAGGTTTAATAACTACCCTAACCCTAACGCGTACCCTAACGCTAACCCCTACCCTAACCCTAACACGTACCCTAATCCTAACCCGTACCCTAAACCGAGCCCTAAGCCTAACACTAACCCTAACCCTAACCCTAACCCATACCCTACGCCGTGCCCGAAGCCCTCCCAGAACCCGTACCCTAAGCCGTACCCTAAGCCTAACCCTAAGCCTAACCCTAACCCTAGGCTACCCTTTACTGCTTCTGCCTCCAATAGATTTCCTAAGCACTAGTGTTTTAAGGAACAGCTTAAAAAGAGAATCCTAATGTGATTTCTTTATAATGGGTGTGTTCCTTATCTTATCCTAGTGTCTAAACTCTTCTCCATGGCTGGACACCCAAATAATATTCCTTTACGTGCTAAGGGGTAACTAGAGAGTGGGATAGGTTTAATAACTACCCTTACCCTAACGCTTACCCTAACGCTAACCCCTACCCTAACCCTAACACGTACCCTAATCCTAACCCGTACCCTAAACCGAGCCCTAACCCTAACACTAACCCTAACCTTAACCCTAACCCATACCCTACGCCGTACCCGAAGCCCTCCCCGAACCCGTACCCTAAGCCGTACCCTAAGCCTAACCCTAAGCCTAACCCTAACCCTAGGCTACCCTTGACTGCTTCTGCCTCCAATAGATTTCCTAAGCACTAGTGTTTTAAGGAACAGCTTAAAAAGAGAATCCTAATGTGATTTCTTTATAATGGGTGTGTTCCTTATCTTATCCTAGTGTCTAAACTCTTCTCCATGGCTGGACCCACAAATAATATTCCTTTACGTGCTAAGGGGTAACTAGAAAGTGGGATAGGTTTAATAACTACCCTAACCGTAACGCGTACCCTAACCCTAACCCCTACCCTAACCCTAACATGTACCCTAATCCTAACCCGTACCCTAAACCGAGCCCTAACCCTAACACTAACCCTAACCCTAACCGTAACCCATACCCTACGCCGTACCCGAAGACCTCCCCGAACACGTACCCTAAGCCGTACCCTAAGCCTAACAGTAAGCCTAACCCTAACCCTAGGCTACCCTTGACTGCTTCTGCCTCCAATAGATTTCCTAAGCACTAGTGTTTTAAGGAACAGCTTAAAAAGTGAATCCTAATGTGATTTCTTTATAATGTGTGTGTTCCTTATATTATCTTAGTGTCTAAACTCTTCTCCATGGCTGGACCCCCTAATAATATTCCTTTACGTGCTAAGGGGTATCTAGAGAGTGGGATAGGTTTAATAACTACCCTAACCCTAACGCGTACCCTAACCCTAACCCCTACCCTAACCCTAACACGTACCCTAATCCTAACCCGTACCCTAAACCGAGCCCTAACCCTAACACTAACCCTAACCCTAACCCTAACCCATACCCTACGCCGTACCCGAAGCCCTCCCCGAACCCGTACCCTAAGCCGTACCCTAAGCCTAACCCTAAGCCTAACCCTAACCCTAGGCTACCCTTGACTGCTTCTGCCTCCAATAGATTTCCTAAGCACTAGTGTTTTAAGGAACAGCTTAAAAAGAGAATCCTAATGTGATTTCTTTATAATGGGTGTGTTCCTTATCTTATCCTAGTGTCTAAACTCTTCTCCATGGCTGGACCCCCAAATAATATTCCTTTACGTGCTAAGGGGTAACTAGAGAGTGGGATAGGTTTAATAACTACCCTAACCGTAACGCGTACCCTAACCCTAACCCCTACCCTAACCCTAACATGTACCCTAATCCTAACCCGTACCCTAAACCGAGCCCTAACCCTAACACTAACCCTAACCCTAACCGTAACCCATACCCTACGCCGTACCCGAAGACCTCCCCGAACACGTACCCTAAGCCGTACCCTAAGCCTAACAGTAAGCCTAACCCTAACCCTAGGCTACCCTTGACTGCCTCTGCCTCCAATAGATTTCCTAAGCACTAGTGTTTTAAGGAACAGCTTAAAAAGAGAATCCTAATGTGATTTCTTTATAATGTGTGTGTTCCTTATATTATCTTAGTGTCTAAACTCTTCTCCATGGCTGGACCCCCAAATAATATTCCTTTACGTGCTAAGGGGTAACTAGAGAGTGGGATAGGTTTAATAACTACCCTAACCCTAACGCGTAACCTAACGCTAACACCTACCCTAACCCTAACACGTACCCTAATCCTAACCCGTACCCTAAACCGAGCCCTAACCCTAACACTAACCCTAACCCTAACCCTAACCCATACCCTACGCCGTGCCCGAAGCCCTCCCCGAACCAGTACCCTAAGCCGTACCCTAAGCCTAACCCTAAGCCTAACCCTAACCCTAGGCTACCCTTGAATGCTTCTGCCTCCAATAGATTTCCTAAGCACTAGTGTTTTAAGGAACAGCTTAAAAAGAGAATCCTAATGTGATTTCTTTATAATGGGTGTGTTCCTTATCTTATCCTAGTGTCTAAACTCTTCTCCATGGCTGGACCCCCAAATAATATTCCTTTACGTGCTAATGGGTACCTAGAGAGTGGGATAGGTTTAATAACTACCCTATCCGTAACACGTACCCTAACCCTCACCCCTACCCTAACCCTAACACGAACCCTAATCCTAACCCGTACCCTAAAACGAGCCCTAACGCTAACACTAAACCTAACCCTAACCCTAACCCATACCCTACGCCGTACCCGAAGCCCTCCCCGAACACGTACCCTAAGCCGTACCCTAAGCCTAACCCTAAGCCTAACCCTAACCCTAGGCTACCCTTGACTGCTTCTGCCTCCAATAGATTTCCTAAGCACTAGTGTTTTAAGGAACAGCTTAAAAAGAGAATCCTAATGTGATTTCTTTATAATGGGTGTGTTCCTTATCTAATCCTAGTGTCTAAACTCTTCTCCATGGCTGGACCCCCAAATAATATTCTTTTATGTGCTAAGGGGTATCGAGAGAGTGGGATAGGTTTAATCACTACCCTAACCCTAACGCGTACCCTAACCCTAACCCCTACCCTTACCCTAACACGTAACCTAATCCTAACCCGTACCCTAAACCGAGCCCTAACCCTAACACTAACCCTAACCCTAACCCTAAGCCATACCCTACGCCGTACCCGAAGCCCTCCCCGAACCCGTACCCTAAGCCGTACCCGAAGCCTAACCCTAAGCCTAACCCTAACCCTAGGCTACCCTTGACTGCTTCTGCCTCCAATAGATTTCCTAAGCACTAGTGTTTTAAGGAACAGCTTAAAAAGAGAATCCTAATGTGATTTCTTTATAATGGGTGTGTTCCTTATCTTATCCTAGTGTCTAAACTCTTCTCCATGGCTGGACCCCCAAATAATATTCCTTTACGTGCTAAGGGGTAACTAGAGAGTGGGATAGGTTTAATAACTACCCTAACCGTAACGCGTACCCTAACCCTAACCCCTACCCTAACCCTAACATGTACCCTAATCCTAACCCGTACCCTAAACCGAGCCCTAACCCTAACACTAACCCTAACCCTAACCGTAACCCATACCCTACGCCGTACCCGAAGACCTCCCCGAACACGTACCCTAAGCCGTACCCTAAGCCTAACAGTAAGCCTAACCCTAACCCTAGGCTACCCTTGACTGCTTCTGCCTCCAATAGATTTCCTAAGCACTAGTGTTTTAAGGAACAGCTTAAAAAGTGAATCCTAATGTGATTTCTTTATAATGTGTGTGTTCCTTATATTATCTTAGTGTCTAAACTCTTCTCCATGGCTGGACCCCCTAATAATATTCCTTTACGTGCTAAGGGGTATCTAGAGAGTGGGATAGGTTTAATAACTACCCTAACCCTAACGCGTACCCTAACCCTAACCCCTACCCTAACCCTAACACGTACCCTAATCCTAACCCGTACCCTAAACCGAGCCCTAACCCTAACACTAACCCTAACCCTAACCCTAACCCATACCCTACGCCGTACCCGAAGCCCTCCCCGAACCCGTACCCTAAGCCGTACCCTAAGCCTAACCCTAAGCCTAACCCTAACCCTAGGCTACCCTTGACTGCTTCTGCCTCCAATAGATTTCCTAAGCACTAGTGTTTTAAGGAACAGCTTAAAAAGAGAATCCTAATGTGATTTCTTTATAATGGGTGTGTTCCTTATCTTATCCTAGTGTCTAAACTCTTCTCCATGGCTGGACCCCCAAATAATATTCCTTTACGTGCTAAGGGGTAACTAGAGAGTGGGATAGGTTTAATAACTACCCTAACCGTAACGCGTACCCTAACCCTAACCCCTACCCTAACCCTAACATGTACCCTAATCCTAACCCGTACCCTAAACCGAGCCCTAACCCTAACACTAACCCTAACCCTAACCGTAACCCATACCCTACGCCGTACCCGAAGACCTCCCCGAACACGTACCCTAAGCCGTACCCTAAGCCTAACAGTAAGCCTAACCCTAACCCTAGGCTACCCTTGACTGCCTCTGCCTCCAATAGATTTCCTAAGCACTAGTGTTTTAAGGAACAGCTTAAAAAGAGAATCCTAATGTGATTTCTTTATAATGTGTGTGTTCCTTATATTATCTTAGTGTCTAAACTCTTCTCCATGGCTGGACCCCCTAATAATATTCCTTTACGTGCTAAGGGGTATCTAGAGAGTGGGATAGGTTTAATAACTACCCTAACCCTAACGCGTACCCTAACCCTAACCCCTACCCTAACCCTAACACGTACCCTAATCCTAACCCGTACCCTAAACCGAGCCCTAACCCTAACACTAACCCTAACCCTAACCCTAACCCATACCCTACGCCGTACCCGAAGCCCTCCCCGAACCCGTACCCTAAGCCGTACCCTAAGCCTAACCCTAAGCCTAACCCTAACCCTAGGCTACCCTTGACTGCTTCTGCCTCCAATAGATTTCCTAAGCACTAGTGTTTTAAGGAACAGCTTAAAAAGAGAATCCTAATGTGATTTCTTTATAATGGGTGTGTTCCTTATCTTATCCTAGTGTCTAAACTCTTCTCCATGGCTGGACCCCCAAATAATATTCCTTTACGTGCTAAGGGGTAACTAGAGAGTGGGATAGGTTTAATAACTACCCTAACCGTAACGCGTACCCTAACCCTAACCCCTACCCTAACCCTAACATGTACCCTAATCCTAACCCGTACCCTAAACCGAGCCCTAACCCTAACACTAACCCTAACCCTAACCGTAACCCATACCCTACGCCGTACCCGAAGACCTCCCCGAACACGTACCCTAAGCCGTACCCTAAGCCTAACAGTAAGCCTAACCCTAACCCTAGGCTACCCTTGACTGCTTCTGCCTCCAATAGATTTCCTAAGCACTAGTGTTTTAAGGAACAGCTTAAAAAGTGAATCCTAATGTGATTTCTTTATAATGTGTGTGTTCCTTATATTATCTTAGTGTCTAAACTCTTCTCCATGGCTGGACCCCCTAATAATATTCCTTTACGTGCTAAGGGGTATCTAGAGAGTGGGATAGGTTTAATAACTACCCTAACCCTAACGCGTACCCTAACCCTAACCCCTACCCTAACCCTAACACGTACCCTAATCCTAACCCGTACCCTAAACCGAGCCCTAACCCTAACACTAACCCTAACCCTAACCCTAACCCATACCCTACGCCGTACCCGAAGCCCTCCCCGAACCCGTACCCTAAGCCGTACCCTAAGCCTAACCCTAAGCCTAACCCTAACCCTAGGCTACCCTTGACTGCTTCTGCCTCCAATAGATTTCCTAAGCACTAGTGTTTTAAGGAACAGCTTAAAAAGAGAATCCTAATGTGATTTCTTTATAATGGGTGTGTTCCTTATCTTATCCTAGTGTCTAAACTCTTCTCCATGGCTGGACCCCCAAATAATATTCCTTTACGTGCTAAGGGGTAACTAGAGAGTGGGATAGGTTTAATAACTACCCTAACCGTAACGCGTACCCTAACCCTAACCCCTACCCTAACCCTAACATGTACCCTAATCCTAACCCGTACCCTAAACCGAGCCCTAACCCTAACACTAACCCTAACCCTAACCGTAACCCATACCCTACGCCGTACCCGAAGACCTCCCCGAACACGTACCCTAAGCCGTACCCTAAGCCTAACAGTAAGCCTAACCCTAACCCTAGGCTACCCTTGACTGCCTCTGCCTCCAATAGATTTCCTAAGCACTAGTGTTTTAAGGAACAGCTTAAAAAGAGAATCCTAATGTGATTTCTTTATAATGTGTGTGTTCCTTATATTATCTTAGTGTCTAAACTCTTCTCCATGGCTGGACCCCCTAATAATATTCCTTTACGTGCTAAGGGGTATCTAGAGAGTGGGATAGGTTTAATAACTACCCTAACCCTAACGCGTACCCTAACCCTAACCCCTACCCTAACCCTAACACGTACCCTAATCCTAACCCGTACCCTAAACCGAGCCCTAACCCTAACACTAACCCTAACCCTAACCCTAACCCATACCCTACGCCGTACCCGAAGCCCTCCCCGAACCCGTACCCTAAGCCGTACCCTAAGCCTAACCCTAAGCCTAACCCTAACCCTAGGCTACCCTTGACTGCTTCTGCCTCCAATAGATTTCCTAAGCACTAGTGTTTTAAGGAACAGCTTAAAAAGAGAATCCTAATGTGATTGCTTTATAATGGGTGTGTTCCTTATCTTATCCTAGTGTCTAAACTCTTCTCCATGGCTGGACCCCCAAATAATATTCCTTTACGTGCTAAGGGGTAACTAGAGAGTGGGATAGGTTTAATAACTACCCTATCCGTAACACGTACCCTAACCCTAACCCCTACCCTAACCCTAACACGAACCCTAATCCTAACCCGTACCCTAAACCGAGCCCTAACCCTAACACTAACCCTAACCCTAACCCTAACCCATACCCTACGCCGTACCCGAAGCCCTCCCCGAACCCGTACCCTAAGCCGTACCCTAAGCCTAACCCTAAGCCTAACCCTAACCCTAGGCTACCCTTGACTGCTTCTGCCTCCAATAGATTTCCTAAGCACTAGTGTTTTAAGGAACAGCTTAAAAATAGAATCCTAATGTGATTTCTTTATAATGTGTGTGTTCCTTATCTTATCCTAGTGTCTAAACTCTTCTCCATGGCTGGACCCCCAAATAATATTCCTTTACGTGCTAAGGGGTAACTAGAGAGTGGGATAGGTTTAATAACTACCCTAACCCTAACGCGTAACCTAACGCTAACACCTACCCTAACCCTAACACGTACCCTAATCCTAAACCGTACCCTAAACCGAGCCCTAACCCTAACACTAACCCTAACCCTAACCCTAACCCATACCCTACGCCGTGCCCGAAGCCCTCCCCGAACCCGTACCCTAAGCCGTACCCTAAGCCGTACCCTAAGCCTAACCCTAACCCTAGGCTACCCTTGACTGCTTCTGCCTCCAATAGATTTCCTAAGCACTAGTGTTTTAAGGAACAGCTTAAAAAGAGAATCCTAATGTGATTTCTTTATAATGGGTGTGTTCCTTATCTTATCCTAGTGTCTAAACTCTTCTCCATGGCTGGACCCCCAAATAATATTCCTTTACGTGCTAAGGGGTAACTAGAGAGTGGGATAGGTTTAATAACTACCCTAACCCTAACGCGTAGCCTAACGCTAACCCCTACCCTAACCCTAACACGTACCCTAATCTTAACCCGTAACCTAAACCGAGCCCTAACCCTAACACTAACCCTAACCTTAACCCTAACCCATACTCTACGCCGTACCCGAAGCCCTCCCCGAACCCGTACCCTAAGCCGTACCCTAAGCCTAACCTTAAGCCTAACCCTAACCCTACGCTACCCTTGACTGCTTCTGCCTCCAATAGATATCCTAAGCACTAGTGTTTTAAGGAACAGCTTAAAAAGAGAATCCTAATGTTATTTCTTTATAATGTGTGTGTTCCTTATATTATCTTAGTGTCTAAACTCTTCTCCATGGCTGGACCCCCAAATAATATTCCTTTACGTGCTAAGGGGAATCTAGAGAGTGGGATAGGTTTAATAACTACCCTAACCGTAACGCGTACCCTAACCCTAACCCCTACCCTAACCCTAACATGTACCCTAATCCTAACCCGTACCCTAAACCGAGCCCTAACCCTAACACTAACCCTAACCCTAACCATAACCCATACCCTACGCCGTACCCGAAGCCCTCCCCGAACACGTACCCTAAGCCGTACCGTAAGCCTAACCGTAAGCCTAACCCTAACCCTAGGCTACCCTTGACTGCTTCTGCCTCCAATAGATTTCCTAAGCACTAGTGTTTTAAGGAACAGCTTAAAAAGAGAATCCTAATGTGATTTCTTTATAATGTGTGTGTTCCTTATATTATCTTAGTGTCTAAACTCTTCTCCATGGCTGGACCCCCTAATAATATTCCTTTACGTGCTAAGGGGTATCTAGAGAGTGGGATAGGTTTAATAACTACCCTAACCCTAACGCGTACCATAACCCTAACCCCTACACTAACCCTAACACGTACCCTAATCCTAACCCGTACCCTAAACCGAGCCCTAACCCTAACACTAACCCTAACCCTAACCGTAACCCATACACTACGCCGTACCCGAAGTCCTCCCCGAACACGTACCCTAAGCCGTACCCTAAGCCTAACCCTAAGCCTAACCCTAACCCTAGGCTACCCTTGACTGCTTCTGCCTCCAATAGATTTCCTAAGCACTAGTGTTTTAAGGAACAGCTTAAAAAGAGAATCCTAATGTGATTTCTTTATAATGTGTGTGTTCCTTATATTATCTTAGTTTCTAAACTCTTCTCCATGGCTGGACCCCCTAATAATATTCCTTTACCTGCTAAGGGGTATCTAGAGAGTGGGATAGGTTTAATAACTACCCTAACCCTAACGCGTACCCTAACCCTAACCCCTACACTAACCCTAACACGTACCCTAATCCTAACCCGTACCCTAAACCGAGCCCTAACCCTAACACTAACCCTAACCCTAACCCTAACCCATACCCTACGCCGTACCCGAAGCCCTCCCCGAACCCGTACCCTAAGCCGTACCCTAAGCCTAACCCTAAGCCTAACCCTAACCCTAGGCTACCCTTGACTGCTTCTGCCTCCAATAGATTTCCTAAGCACTAGTGTTTTAAGGAACAGCTTAAAAAGAGAATGCTAATGTGATTTCTTTATAATGGGTGTGTTCCTTATCTTATCCTAGTGTCTAAACTCTTCTCCATGGCTGGACCCCCAAATAATATTCCTTTACGTGCTAATGGGTAACTAGAGAGTGGGATAGGTTTAATAACTACCCTATCCGTAACGCGTACCCTAACCCTCACCCCTACCCTAACCCTTACACGAACCCTAATCCTAACCCGTACCCTAAACCGAGCCCTAACCCTAACACTAACCCTAACCCTGACCCTAACCCATACCCTACGCAGTACCCGAAGCCCTCCCCGAACACGTACCCTAAGCCGTACCCTAAGCCTAACCCTAAGCCTAACCCTAAACCTAGGCTACCCTTGACTGCTTCTGCCTCCAATAGATTTCCTAAGCACTAGTGTTTTAAGGAACAGCTTAAAAAGAGAATCCTAATGTGATTTCTTTATAATGGTTGTGTTCCTTATCTAATCCTAGTGTCTAAACTCTTCTCCATGGCTGGACCCCCAAATAATATTCCTTTATGTGCTAAGGGGTATCGAGAGAGTGGGATAGGTTTAATCACTACCCTAACCCTAACGCGTACCCTAACCCTAACCCCTACCCTTACCTTAACACGTACCCTAATCCTAACCCGAACACTAAACCGAGCCCTAACCCTAACACTAACCCTAACCCTAACCCTAACCCATACCCTACGCCGTACCCGAAGCCCTCCCCGAACCCGTACCCTAAGCCGTACCCGAAGCCTAACCCTAAGCCTAACCCTAACCCTAGGCTACCCTTGACTGCTTCTGCCTCCAATAGATTTCCTAAGCACTAGTGTTTTAAGGAACAGCTTAAAAAGAGAATCCTAATGTGATTTCTTTATAATGTGTGTGATCCTTATCTTATCCTAGTGTCTAAACTCTTCTCCATGGCTGGACCCCCAAATAATATTCCTGTACGTGCTAAGGGGTAACTAGAGAGTGGGATAGGTTTAATAACTACCCTAACCCTAACGCGTACCCTAACGCTAACCCCTACCCTAACCCTAACACGTACCCTAATCCTAACCCGTACCCTAAACCGAGCCCTAACCCTAACACTAACCCTAACCCTAACCGTAACCCATACCCTACGCCGTACCCGAAGCCCTCCACGAACACGTACCCTAAGCCGTACCGTAAGCCTAACCGTAAGCCTAACCCTAACCCTAGGCTACCCTTGACTGCTTCTGCCTCCAATAGATTTCCTAAGCCCTAGTGTTTTAAGGAACAGCTTAAAAAGAGAATCCTAATGCGATTTCTTTATAATGTGTGTGTTCCTTATATTATCTTAGTGTCTAAACTCTTCTCCATGGCTGGACCCCCAAATAATATTCCTGTACGTGCTAAGGGGTAACTAGAGAGTGGGATAGGTTTAATAACTACCCTAACCCTAACGCGTACCCTAACGCTAACCCCTACCCTAACCCTAACACGTACCCTAATCCTAACCCGTACCCTAAACCGAGCCCTAACCCTAACACTAACCCTAACCCTAACCCTAACCCATACCCTACGCCGTGCCCGAAGCCCTCCCCGAACCCGTACCCTAAGCCGTACCCTAAGCCTAACCCTAAGCCTAACCCTAACCCTAGGCTACCCTTGACTGCTTCTGCCTCCAATAGATTTCCTAAGCACTAGTGTTTTAAGGAACAGCTTAAAAAGAGAATCCTAATGTGATTTCTTTATAATGGGTGTGTTCCTTATCTTATCCTAGTGTCTAAACTCTTCTCCATGGCTGGACCCCCAAATAATATTCCTTTACGTGCTAAGGGGTAACTAGAGAGTGGGATAGGTTTAATAACTACCCTATCCGTAACACGTACCCTAACCCTAACCCCTACCCTAACCCTAACACGAACCCTAATCCTAACCCTTACCCTAAACCGAGCCCTAACCCTAACACTCACCTTAACACTAACCCTAACCCATACCCTACGCCGTACCCGAAGCCCTCCCCGAACCCGTACCCTAAGCCGTACCCTAAGCCTAACCCTAAGCCTAACCCTAACCCTAGGCTACCCTTGATTGCTTCTGCCTCCAATAGATTTCCTAAGCACTAGTGTTTTAAGGAACAGCTTAAAAAGAGAATCCTAATGTGATTTCTTTATAATGTGTGTGTTCCTTATCTTATCCTAGTGTCTAAACTCTTCTCCATGGCTGGACCCCCAAATAATATTCCTTTACGTGCTAAGGGGTAACTAGAGAGTGGGATAGGTTTAATAACTACCCTAACCCTAACGTGTAACCTAACGCTAACCCCTACCCTAACCCTAACACGTACCCTAATCCTAACCCGTACCCTAAACCGAGCCCTAACCCTAACACTAACCCTAACCCTAACCCTAACACATACCCTACGCCGTGCCCGAAGCCCTCCCCGAACCCGTACCCTAAGCTGTACCCTAAGCCTAACCCTAACCCTAGGCTACCCTTGACTGCTCCTGCCTCCAATAGATTGCCTAAGCCCTAGTGTTTTAAGGAACAGCTTAAAAAGAGAATCCTAATGTGATTTCTTTATAATGGGTGTGTTCCTAATCTTATCCTAGTGTCTAAACTCTTCTCCATGGCTGGACCCCCAAATAATATTCCTTTACGTGCTAAGGGGTAACTAGAGAGTGGGATAGGTTTAATAACTACCCTTACCCTAACGCGTACCCTAACGCTAACCCCTACCCTAACCCTAACACGTACCCTAATCTTAACCCGTACCCTAAACCGAGCCCTAACCCTAACACTAACCCTAACCTTAACCCTAACCCATACCTTACGCCGTACCCGAAGCCCTCCCCGAACCCGTACCCTAAGCCGTACCCTAAGCCTAACCCTAAGCCTAACCCTAACCCTACGCTACCCTTGACTGCTTCTGCCTCCAATAGATTTCCTAAGCACTAGTGTTTTAAGGAACAGCTTAAAAAGAGAATCCTAATGTGATTTCTTTATAATGTGTGTGTTCCTTATATTATCTTAGTGTCTAAACTCTTCTCCATGGCTGGACCCCCAAATAATATTCCTTTACGTGCTAAGGGGAATCTAGAGAGTGGGATAGGTTTAATAACTACCCTAACCGTAACGCGTACCCTAACCCTAACCCCTACCCTAACCCTAACATGTACCCTAATCCTAACCCGTACCCTAAACCGAGCCCTAACCCTAACACTAACCCTAACCCTAACCGTAACCCATACCCTACGCCGTACCCGAAGCCCTCCACGAACACGTACCCTAAGCCGTACCGTAAGCCTAACCGTAAGCCTAACCCTAACCCTAGGCTACCCTTGACTGCTTCTGCCTCCAATAGATTTCCTAAGCCCTAGTGTTTTAAGGAACAGCTTAAAAAGAGAATCCTAATGCGATTTCTTTATAATGTGTGTGTTCCTTATATTATCTTAGTGTCTAAACTCTTCTCCATGGCTGGACCCCTTAATAATATTCCTTTACGTGCTAAGGGGTATCTAGAGAGTGGGATAGGTTTAATAACTACCCTAACCCTAATGCGTACCCTAACCCTAACCCCTACCCTAACCCTAACACGTACCCTAATCCTAACCCGTACCCTAAACCGAGCCCTAACCCTAACACTAACCCTAACCCTAACCCTAACCCATACCCTACGCCGTACCCGAAGCCCTCCCCGAACCCGTACCCTAAGCCGTACCCTAAGCCTAACCCTAAGCCTAACCCTAACCCTAGGCTACCCTTGACTGCTTCTGCCTCCAATAGATTTCCTAAGCACTAGTGTTTTAAGGAACAGCTTAAAAAGAGAATCCTAATGTGATTTCTTTATAATGGGTGTGTTCCTTATCTTATCCTAGTGTCTAAACTCTTCTCCATGGCTGGACCCCCAAATAATATTCCTTTACGTGCTAATGGGTAACTAGAGAGTGGGATAGGTTTAATAACTACCCTATCCGTAACACGTACCCTAACCCTCACCCCTTCCCTAACCCTAACACGAACCCTAATCCTAACCCATACCCTAAAACGAGCCCTAACCCTAACTCTAAACCTAACCCTTACCCTAACCCATACCCTACGCCGTACCCGAAGCCCTCCCCGAACACGTACCCTAAGCCGTACCTTAAGCCTAACCCTAAGCCTAACCCTAACCCTAGGCTACCCTTGACTGCTTCTGCCTCCAATAGATTTCCTAAGCACTAGTGTTTTAAGCAACAGCTTAAAAAGAGAATCCTAATGTGATTTCTTTATAATGTGTGTGATCCTTATCTTATCCTAGTGTCTAAACTCTTCTCCATGGCTGGACCCCCAAATAATATTCCTGTACGTGCTAAGGGGTAACTAGAGAGTGGGATAGGTTTAATAACTACCCTAACCCTAACGCGTACCCTAACGCTAACCCCTACCCTAACCCTAACACGTACCCTAATCCTAACCCGTACCCTAAACCGAGCCCTAACCCTAACACTAACCCTAACCCTAACCCTAACCCATACCCTACGCCGTGCCCGAAGCCCTCCCCGAACCCGTACCCTAAGCCGTACCCTAAGCCTAACCCTAAGCCTAACCCTAACCCTAGGCTACCCTTGACTGCTTCTGCCTCCAATAGATTTCCTAAGCACTAGTGTTTTAAGGAACAGCTTAAAAAGAGAATCCTAATGTGATTTCTTTATAATGGGTGTGTTCCTTATCTTATCCTAGTGTCTAAACTCTTCTCCATGGCTGGACCCCCAAATAATATTCCTTTACGTGCTAAGGGGTAACTAGAGAGTGGGATAGGTTTAATAACTACCCTATCCGTAACACGTACCCTAACCCTAACCCCTACCCTAACCCTAACACGAACCCTAATCCTAACCCGTACCGTAAACCGAGCCCTAACCCTAACACTCACCCTAACACTAACCCTAACCCATACCCTACGCCGTACCCGAAGCCCTCCCCGAACCCGTACCCTAAGCCGTACCCTAAGCCTAACCCTAAGCCTAACCCTAACCCTAGGCTACCCTTGATTGCTTCTGCCTCCAATAGATTTCCTAAGCACTAGTGTTTTAAGGAACAGCTTAAAAAGAGAATCCTAATGTGATTTCTTTATAATGTGTGTGTTCCTTATCTTATCCTAGTGTCTAAACTCTTCTCCATGGCTGGACCCCCAAATAATATTCCTTTACGTGCTAAGGGGTAACTAGAGAGTGGGATAGGTTTAATAACTACCCTAACCCTAACGTGTAACCTAACGCTAACCCCTACCCTAACCCTAACACGTACCCTAATCCTAACCCGTACCCTAAACCGAGCCCTAACCCTAACACTAACCCTAACCCTAACCCTAACACATACCCTACGCCGTGCCCGAAGCCCTCCCCGAACCCGTACCCTAAGCTGTACCCTAAGCCTAACCCTAACCCTAGGCTACCCTTGACTGCTCCTGCCTCCAATAGATTGCCTAAGCCCTAGTGTTTTAAGGAACAGCTTAAAAAGAGAATCCTAATGTGATTTCTTTATAATGGGTGTGTTCCTAATCTTATCCTAGTGTCTAAACTCTTCTCCATGGCTGGACCCCCAAATAATATTCCTTTACGTGCTAAGGGGTAACTAGAGAGTGGGATAGGTTTAATAACTACCCTTACCCTAACGCGTACCCTAACGCTAACCCCTACCCTAACCCTAACACGTACCCTAATCTTAACCCGTACCCTAAACCGAGCCCTAACCCTAACACTAACCCTAACCTTAACCCTAACCCATACCTTACGCCGTACCCGAAGCCCTCCCCGAACCCGTACCCTAAGCCGTACCCTAAGCCTAACCCTAAGCCTAACCCTAACCCTACGCTACCCTTGACTGCTTCTGCCTCCAATAGATTTCCTAAGCACTAGTGTTTTAAGGAACAGCTTAAAAAGAGAATCCTAATGTGATTTCTTTATAATGTGTGTGTTCCTTATATTGTCTTAGTGTCTAAACTCTTCTCCATGGCTGGACCCCCAAATAATATTCCTTTACGTGCTAAGGGGAATCTAGAGAGTGGGATAGGTTTAATAACTACCCTAACCGTAACGCGTACCCTAACCCTAACCCCTACCCTAACCCTAACATGTACCCTAATCCTAACCCGTACCCTAAACCGAGCCCTAACCCTAACACTAACCCTAACCCTAACCGTAACCCATACCCTACGCCGTACCCGAAGCCCTCCACGAACACGTACCCTAAGCCGTACCGTAAGCCTAACCGTAAGCCTAACCCTAACACTAGGCTACCCTTGACTGCTTCTGCCTCCAATAGATTTCCTAAGCACTAGTGTTTTAAGGAACAGCTTAAAAAGAGAATCCTAATGTGATTTCTTTATAATGTGTGTGTTCCTTATATTATCTTAGTGTCTAAACTCTTCTCCATGGCTGGACCCCTTAATAATATTCCTTTACGTGCTAAGGGGTATCTAGAGAGTGGGATAGGTTTAATAACTACCCTAACCCTAACGCGTACCCTAACCCTAACCCCTACCCTAACCCTAACACGTACCCTAATCCTAAACCGTACCCTAAACCGAGCCCTAACCCTAACACTAACCCTAACCCTAACCCTAACCCATACCCTACGCCGTGCCCGAAGCCCTCCCCGAACCCGTACCCTAAGCCGTACCCTAAGCCTAACCCTAAGCCTAACCCTAACCCTAGGCTACCCTTGACTGCTTCTGCCTCCAATAGATTTCCTAAGCACTAGTGTTTTAAGGAACAGCTTAAAAAGAGAATCCTAATGTGATTTCTTTATAATGGGTGTGTTCCTTATCTTATCCTAGTGTCTAAACTCTTCTCCATGGCTGGACCCCCAAATAATATTCCTTTACGTGCTAAGGGGTAACTAGAGAGTGGGATAGGTTTAATAACTACCCTATCCGTAACACGTACCCTAACCCTAACCCCTACCCTAACCCTAACACGAACCCTAATCCTAACCCGTACCCTAAACCGAGCCCTAACCCTAACACTCACCCTAACCCTAACCCTAACCCATACCCTACGCCGTACCCGAAGCCCTCCCCGAACCCGTACCCTAAGCCGTACCCTAAGCCTAACCCTAAGCCTAACCCTAACCCTAGGCTACCCTTGACTGCTTCTGCCTCCAATAGATTTCCTAAGCACTAGTGTTTTAAGGAACAGCTTAAAAAGAGAATCCTAATGTGATTTCTTTATAATGTGTGTGTTCCTTATCTTATCCTAGTGTCTAAACTCTTCTCCATGGCTGGACCCCCAAATAATATTCCTTTACGTGCTAAGGGGTAACTAGAGAGTGGGATAGGTTTAATAACTACCCTAACCCTAACGTGTAACCTAACGCTAACCCCTACCCTAACCCTAACACGTACCCTAATCCTAACCCGTACCCTAAACCGAGCCCTAACCCTAACACTAACCCTAACCCTAACCCTAACCCATACCCTACGCCGTGCCCGAAGCCCTCCCCGAACCCGTACCCTAAGCTGTACCCTAAGCCTAACCCTAAGCCTAACCCTAACCCTAGGCTACCCTTGACTGCTCCTGCCTCCAATAGATTTCCTAAGCCCTAGTGTTTTAAGGAACAGCTTAAAAAGAGAATCCTAATGTGATTTCTTTATAATGGGTGTGTTCCTAATCTTATCCTAGTGTCTAAACTCTTCTCCATGGCTGGACCCCCAAATAATATTCCTTTACGTGCTAAGGGGTAACTAGAGAGTGGGATAGGTTTAATAACTACCCTTACCCTAACGCGTACCCTAACACTAACCCCTACCCTAACCCTAACACGTACCCTAATCTTAACCCGTACCCTAAACCGAGCCCTAACCCTAACACTAACCCTAACCTTAACCCTAACCCATACCTTACGCCGTACCCGAAGCCCTCCCCGAACCCGTACCCTAAGCCGTACCCTAAGCCTAACCCTAAGCCTAACCCTAACCCTACGCTACCCTTGACTGCTTCTGCCTCCAATAGATTTCCTAAGCACTAGTGTTTTAAGGAACAGCTTAAAAAGAGAATCCTAATGTGATTTCTTTATAATGTGTGTGTTCCTTATATTGTCTTAGTGTCTAAACTCTTCTCCATGGCTGGACCCCCAAATAATATTCCTTTACGTGCTAAGGGGAATCTAGAGAGTGGGATAGGTTTAATAACTACCCTAACCGTAACGCGTACCGTAACCCTAACCCCTACCCTAACCCTAACATGTACCCTAATCCTAACCCGTACCCTAAACCGAGCCCTAACCCTAACACTAACCCTAACCCTAACCGTAACCCATACCCTACGCCGTACCCGAAGCCCTCCACGAACACGTACCCTAAGCCGTACCGTAAGCCTAACCGTAAGCCTAACCCTAACACTAGGCTACCCTTGACTGCTTCTGCCTCCAATAGATTTCCTAAGCACTAGTGTTTTAAGGAACAGCTTAAAAAGAGAATCCTAATGTGATTTCTTTATAATGGGTGTGTTCCTTATCTTATCCTAGTGTCTAAACTCTTCTCCATGGCTGGACCCCCAAATAATATTCCTTTACGTGCTAAGGGGTAACTAGAGAGTGGGATAGGTTTAATAACTACCCTATCCGTAACACGTACCCTAACCCTAACCCCTACCCTAACCCTAACACGAACCCTAATCCTAACCCGTACCCTAAACCGAGCCCTAACCCTAACACTAACCCTAACCCTAACCCTAACCCATACCCTACGCCGTACCCGAAGCCCTCCCCGAACCCGTACCCTAAGCCGTACCCTAAGCCTAACCCTAAGCCTAACCCTAACCCTAGGCTACCCTTGACTGCTTCTGCCTCCAATAGATTTCCTAAGCACTAGTGTTTTAAGGAACAGCTTAAAAATAGAATCCTAATGTGATTTCTTTATAATGTGTGTGTTCCTTATCTTATCCTAGTGTCTAAACTCTTCTCCATGGCTGGACCCCCAAATAATATTCCTTTACGTGCTAAGGGGTAACTAAAGAGTGGGATAGGTTTAATAACTACCCTAACCCTAACGCGTAACCTAACGCTAACACCTACCCTAACCCTAACACGTACCCTAATCCTAAACCGTACCCTAAACCGAGCCCTAACCCTAACACTAACCCTAACCCTAACCCTAACCCATACCCTACGCCGTGCCCGAAGCGCTCCCCGAACCCGTACCCTAAGCCGTACCCTAAGCCGTACCCTAAGCCTAACCCTAACCCTAGGCTACCCTTGACTGCTTCTGCCTCCAATAGATTTCCTAAGCACTAGTGTTTTAAGGAACAGCTTAAAAAGAGAATCCTAATGTGATTTCTTTATAATGGGTGTGTTCCTTATCTTATCCTAGTGTCTAAACTCTTCTCCATGGCTGGACCCCCAAATAATATTCCTTTACGTGCTAAGGGGTAACTAGAGAGTGGGATAGGTTTAATAACTACCCTAACCCTAACGCGTAGCCTAACGCTAACCCCTACCCTAACCCTAACACGTACCCTAATCTTAACCCGTAACCTAAACCGAGCCCTAACCCTAACACTAACCCTAACCTTAACCCTAACCCATACTCTACGCCGTACCCGAAGCCCTCCCCGAACCCGTACCCTAAGCCGTACCCTAAGCCTAACCCTAAGCCTAACCCTAACCCTACGCTACCCTTGACTGCTTCTGCCTCCAATAGATTTCCTAAGCACTAGTGTTTTAAGGAACAGCTTAAAAAGAGAATCCTAATGTTATTTCTTTATAATGTGTGTGTTCCTTATATTATCTTAGTGTCTAAACTCTTCTCCATGGCTGGACCCCCAAATAATATTCCTTTACGTGCTAAGGGGAATCTAGAGAGTGGGATAGGTTTAATAACTACCCTAACCGTAACGCGTACCCTAACCCTAACCCCTACCCTAACCCTAACATGTACCCTAATCCTAACCCGTACCCTAAACCGAGCCCTAACCCTAACACTAACCCTAACCCTAACCATAACCCATACCCTACGCCGTACCCGAAGCCCTCCCCGAACACGTACCATAAGCCGTACCGTAAGCCTAACCGTAAGCCTAACCCTAACCCTAGGCTACCCTTGACTGCTTCTGCCTCCAATAGATTTCCTAAGCACTAGTGTTTTAAGGAACAGCTTAAAAAGAGAATCCTAATGTGATTTCTTTATAATGTGTGTGTTCCTTATATTATCTTAGTGTCTAAACTCTTCTCCATGGCTGGACCCCCTAATAATATTCCTTTACGTGCTAAGGGGTATCTAGAGAGTGGGATAGGTTTAATAACTACCCTAACCCTAACGCGTACCATAACCCTAACCCCTACACTAACCCTAACACGTACCCTAATCCTAACCCGTACCCTAAACCGAGCCCTAACCCTAACACTAACCCTAACCCTAACCGTAACCCATACACTACGCCGTACCCGAAGTCCTCCCCGAACACGTACCCTAAGCCGTACCCTAAGCCTAACCCTAAGCCTAACCCTAACCCTAGGCTACCCTTGACTGCTTCTGCCTCCAATAGATTTCCTAAGCACTAGTGTTTTAAGGAACAGCTTAAAAAGAGAATCCTAATGTGATTTCTTTATAATGTGTGTGTTCCTTATATTATCTTAGTGTCTAAACTCTTCTCCATGGCTGGACCCCCTAATAATATTCCTTTACGTGCTAAGGGGTATCGAGAGAGTGGGATAGGTTTAATCACTACCCTAACCCTAACGCGTACCCTAACCCTAACCCCTACCCTTACCTTAACACGTACCCTAATCCTAACCCGAACATTAAACCGAGCCCTAACCCTAACACTAACCCTAACCCTAACCCTAACCCATACCCTACGCCGTACCCGAAGCCCTCCCCGAACCCGTACCCTAAGCCGTACCCGAAGCCTAACCCTAAGCCTAACCCTAACCCTAGGCTACCCTTGACTGCTTCTGCCTCCAATAGATTTCCTAAGCACTAGTGTTTTAAGGAACAGCTTAAAAAGAGAATCCTAATGTGATTTCTTTATAATGTGTGTGATCCTTATCTTATCCTAGTGTCTAAACTCTTCTCCATGGCTGGACCCCCAAATAATATTCCTGTACGTGCTAAGGGGTAACTAGAGAGTGGGATAGGTTTAATAACTACCCTAACCCTAACGCGTACCCTAACGCTAACCCCTACCCTAACCCTAACACGTACCCTAATCCTAACCCGTACCCTAAACCGAGCCCTAACCCTAACACTAACCCTAACCCTAACCCTAACCCATACCCTACGCTGTGCCCGAAGCCCTCCCCGAACCCGTACCCTAAGCCGTACCCTAAGCCTAACCCTAAGCCTAACCCTAACCCTAGGCTACCCTTGACTGCTTCTGCCTCCAATAGATTTCCTAAGCACTAGTGTTTTAAGGAACAGCTTAAAAAGAGAATCCTAATGTGATTTCTTTATAATGGGTGTGTTCCTTATCTTATCCTAGTGTCTAAACTCTTCTCCATGGCTGGACCCCCAAATAATATTCCTTTACGTGCTAAGGGGTAACTAGAGAGTGGGATAGGTTTAATAACTACCCTTACCCTAACGCGTACCCTAACGCTAACCCCTACCCTAACCCTAACACGTACCCTAATCTTAACCCGTACCCTAAACCGAGCCCTAACCCTAACACTAACCCTAACCTTAACCCTAACCCATACCTTACGCCGTACCCGAAGCCCTCCCCGAACCCGTACCCTAAGCCGTACCCTAAGCCTAACCCTAAGCCTAACCCTAACCCTACGCTACCCTTGACTGCTTCTGCCTCCAATAGATTTCCTAAGCACTAGTGTTTTAAGGAACAGCTTAAAAAGAGAATCCTAATGTGATTTCTTTATAATGTGTGTGTTCCTTATATTATCTTAGTGTCTAAACTCTTCTCCATGGCTGGACCCCCAAATAATATTCCTTTACGTGCTAAGGGGAATCTAGAGAGTGGGATAGGTTTAATAACTACCCTAACCGTAACGCGTACCCTAACCCTAACCCCTACCCTAACCCTAACATGTACCCTAATCCTAACCCGTACCCTAAACCGAGCCCTAACCCTAACACTAACCCTAACCCTAACCGTAACCCATACCCTACGCCGTACCCGAAGCCCTCCACGAACACGTACCCTAAGCCGTACCGTAAGCCTAACCGTAAGCCTAACCCTAACCCTAGGCTACCCTTGACTGCTTCTGCCTCCAATAGATTTCCTAAGCCCTAGTGTTTTAAGGAACAGCTTAAAAAGAGAATCATAATGTGATTTCTTTATAATGTGTGTGTTCCTTATATTATCTTAGTGTCTAAACTCTTCTCCATGGCTGGACCCCTTAATAATATTCCTTTACGTGCTAAGGGGTATCTAGAGAGTGGGATAGGTTTAATAACTACCCTAACCCTAACGCGTACCCTAACCCTAACCCCTACCCTAACCCTAACACGTACCCTAATCCTAACCCGTACCCTAAACCGAGCCCTAACCCTAACACTAACCCTAACCCTAACCCTAACCCATACCCTACGCCGTACCCGAAGCCCTCCCCGAACCCGTACCCTAAGCCGTACCCTAAGCCTAACCCTAAGCCTAACCCTAACCCTAGGCTACCCTTGACTGCTTCTGCCTCCAATAGATTTCCTAAGCACTAGTGTTTTAAGGAACAGCTTAAAAAGAGAATCCTAATGTGATTTCTTTATAATGGGTGTGTTCCTTATCTTATCCTAGTGTCTAAACTCTTCTCCATGGCTGGACCCCCAAATAATATTCCTTTACGTGCTAATGGGTAACTAGAGAGTGGGATAGGTTTAATTACTACCCTATCCGTAACACGTACCCTAACCCTCACCCCTTCCCTAACCCTAACACGAACCCTAATCCTAACCCATACCCTAAAACGAGCCCTAACCCTAACTCTAAACCTAACCCTAACCCTAACCCATACCCTACGCCGTACCCGAAGCCCTCCCCGAACACGTACCCTAAGCCGTACCTCAAGCCTAACCCTAAGCCTAACCCTAACCCTAGGCTACCCTTGACTGCTTCTGCCTCCAATAGATTTCCTAAGCACTAGTGTTTTAAGCAACAGCTTAAAAAGAGAATCCTAATGTGATTTCTTTATAATGTGTGTGATCCTTATCTTATCCTAGTGTCTAAACTCTTCTCCATGGCTGGACCCCCAAATAATATTCCTGTACGTGCTAAGGGGTAACTAGAGAGTGGGATAGGTTTAATAACTACCCTAACCCTAACGCGTACCCTAACGCTAACCCCTACCCTAACCCTAACACGTACCCTAATCCTAACCCGTACCCTAAACCGAGCCCTAACCCTAACACTAACCCTAACCCTAACCCTAACCCATACCCTACGCCGTGCCCGAAGCCCTCCCCGAACCCGTACCCTAAGCCGTACCCTAAGCCTAACCCTAAGCCTAACCCTAACCCTAGGCTACCCTTGACTGCTTCTGCCTCCAATAGATTTCCTAAGCACTAGTGTTTTAAGGAACAGCTTAAAAAGAGAATCCTAATGTGATTTCTTTATAATGGGTGTGTTCCTTATCTTATCCTAGTGTCTAAACTCTTCTCCATGGCTGGACCCCCAAATAATATTCCTTTACGTGCTAAGGGGTAACTAGAGAGTGGGATAGGTTTAATAACTACCCTATCCGTAACACGTACCCTAACCATAACCCCTACCCTAACCCTAACACGAACCCTAATCCTAACCCGTACCCTAAACCGAGCCCTAACCCTAACACTCACCCTAACCCTAACCCTAACCCATACCCTACGCCGTACCCGAAGCCCTCCCCGAACCCGTACCCTAAGCCGTACCCTAAGCCTAACCCTAAGCCTAACCCTAACCCTAGGCTACCCTTGACTGCTTCTGCCTCCAATAGATTTCCTAAGCACTAGTGTTTTAAGGAACAGCTTAAAAAGAGAATCCTAATGTGATTTCTTTATAATGTGTGTGTTCCTTATCTTATCCTAGTGTCTAAACTCTTCTCCATGGCTGGACCCCCAAATAATATTCCTTTACGTGCTAAGGGGTAACTAGAGAGTGGGATAGGTTTAATAACTACCCTAACCCTAACGTGTAACCTAACGCTAACCCCTACCCTAACCCTAACACGTACCCTACTCCTAACCCGTACCCTAAACCGAGCCCTAACCCTAACACTAACCCTAACCCTAACCCTAACACATACCCTACGCCGTGCCCGAAGCCCTCCCCGAACCCGTACCCTAAGCTGTACCCTAAGCCTAACCCTAACCCTAGGCTACCCTTGACTGCTCCTGCCTCCAATAGATTTCCTAAGCCCTAGTGTTTTAAGGAACAGCTTAAAAAGAGAATCCTAATGTGATTTCTTTATAATGGGTGTGTTCCTAATCTTATCCTAGTGTCTAAACTCTTCTCCATGGCTGGACCCCCAAATAATATTCCTTTACGTGCTAAGGGGTAACTAGAGAGTGGGATAGGTTTAATAACTACCCTTACCCTAACGCGTACCCTAACGCTAACCCCTACCCTAACCTTAACACGTACCCTAATCTTAACCCGTACCCTAAACCGAGCCCTAACCCTAACACTAACCCTAACCTTAACCCTAACCCATACCTTACGCCGTACCCGAAGCCCTCCCCGAACCCGTACCCTAAGCCGTACCCTAAGCCTAACCCTAAGCCTAACCCTAACCCTACGCTACCCTTGACTGCTTCTGCCTCCAATAGATTTCCTAAGCACTAGTGTTTTAAGGAACAGCTTAAAAAGAGAATCCTAATGTGATTTCTTTATAATGTGTGTGTTCCTTATATTGTCTTAGTGTCTAAACTCTTCTCCATGGCTGGACCCCCAAATAATATTCCTTTACGTGCTAAGGGGAATCTAGAGAGTGGGATAGGTTTAATAACTACCCTAACCGTAACGCGTACCCTAACCCTAACCCCTACCCTAACCCTAACATGTACCCTAATCCTAACCCGTACCCTAAACCGAGCCCTAACCCTAACACTAACCCTAACCCTAACCGTAACCCATACCCTACGCCGTACCCGAAGCCCTCCACGAACACGTACCCTAAGCCGTACCGTAAGCCTAACCGTAAGCCTAACCCTAACACTAGGCTACCCTTGACTGCTTCTGCCTCCAATAGATTTCCTAAGCACTAGTGTTTTAAGGAACAGCTTAAAAAGAGAATCCTAATGTGATTTCTTTATAATGTGTGTGTTCCTTATATTATCTTAGTGTCTAAACTCTTCTCCATGGCTGGACCCCTTAATAATATTCCTTTACGTGCTAAGGGGTATCTAGAGAGTGGGATAGGTTTAATAACTACCCTAACCCTAACGCGTACCCTAACCCTAACCCCTACCCTAACCCTAACACGTACCCAATCCTAACCCGTACCCTAAACCGAGCCCTAACCCTAACACTAACCCTAACCCTAACCCTAACCCATACCCTACGCCGTGCCCGAAGCCCTCCCCAAACCCGTACCCTAAGCCGTACCCTAAGCCTAACCCTAAGCCTAACCCTAACCCTAGGCTACCCTTGACTGCTTCTGCCTCCAATAGATTTCCTAAGCACTAGTGTTTTAAGGAACAGCTTAAAAAGAGAATCCTAATGTGATTTCTTTATAATGGGTGTGTTCCTTATCTTATCCTAGTGTCTAAACTCTTCTCCATGGCTGGACCCCCAAATAATATTCCTTTACGTGCTAAGGGGTAACTAGAGAGTGGGATAGGTTTAATAACTACCCTATCCGTAACACGTACCCTAACCCTCACCCCTTCCCTAACCCTAACACGAACCCTAATCCTAACCCATACCCTAAAACGAGCCCTAACCCTAACACTAAACCTAATCCTAACCCTAACCCATACCCTACGCCGTACCCGAAGCCCTCCCCGAACACGTACCCTAAGCCGTACCTTAAGCCTAACCCTAAGCCTAACCCTAACCCTAGGCTACCCTTGACTGCTTCTGCCTCCAATAGATTTCCTAAGCACTAGTGTTTTAAGCAACAGCTTAAAAAGAGAATCCTAATGTGATTTCTTTATAATGGGTGTGTTCCTTATCTAATCCTAGTGTCTAAACTCTTCTCCATGGCTGGACCCCCAAATAATATTCCTTTATGTGCTAAGGGGTATCGAGAGAGTGGGATAGGTTTAATCACTACCCTAACCCTAACGCGTACCCTAACCCTAACCCCTACCCTTACCCTAACACGTACCCTAATCCTAACCCGTACCCTAAACCGAGCCCTAACCCTAACACTAACCCTAACCCTAACCCTAACCCATACCCTACGCCGTACCCGAAGCCCTCCCCGAACCCGTACCCTAAGCCGTACCCGAAGCCTAACCCTAAGCCTAACCCTAACCCTAGGCTACCCTTGACTGCTTCTGCCTCCAATAGATTTCCTAAGAACTAGTGTTTTAAGGAACAGCTTAAAAAGAGAATCCTAATGTGATTTCTTTATAATGTGTGTGATCCTTATCTTATCCTAGTGTCTAAACTCTTCTCCATGGCTGGAACCCCAAATAATATTCCTGTACGTGCTAAGGGGTAACTAGAGAGTGGGATAGGTTTAATAACTACCCTAACCCTAACGCGTACCCTAACGCTAACCCCTACCCTAACCCTAACACGTACCCTAATCCTAACCCGATCCCTAAACCGAGCCCTAACCCTAACACTAACCCTAACCCTAACCCTAACCCAAACCCTACGCCGTGCCCGAAGCCCTCCCCGAACCCGTACCCTAAGCCGTACCCTAAGCCTAACCCTAAGCCTAACCCTAACCCTAGGCTACCCTTGACTGCTTCTGCCTCCAATAGATTTCCTAAGCACTAGTGTTTTAAGGAACAGCTTAAAAAGAGAATCCTAATGTGATTTCTTTATAATGGGTGTGTTCCTTATCTTATCCTAGTGTCTAAACTCTTCTCCATGGCTGGACCCCCAAATAATATTCCTTTACGTGCTAAGGGGTAACTAGAGAGTGGGATAGGTTTAATAACTACCCTATCCGTAACACGTACCCTAACCCTAACCCCTACCCTAACCCTAACACGAACCCTAATCCTAACCCGTACCCTAAACCGAGCCCTAACCCTAACACTCACCCTAACCCTAACCCTAACCCATACCCTACGCCGTACCCGAAGCCCTCCCCGAACCCGTACCCTAAGCCGTACCCTAAGCCTAACCCTAAGCCTAACCTTAACCCTAGGCTACCCTTGACTGCTTCTGCCTCCAATAGATTTCCTAAGCACTAGTGTTTTAAGGAACAGCTTAAAAAGAGAATCCTAATGTGATTTCTTTATAATGTGTGTGTTCCTTATCTTATCCTAGTGTCTAAACTCTTCTCCATGGCTGGACCCCCAAATAATATTCCTTTACGTGCTAAGGGGTAACTAGAGAGTGGGATAGGTTTAATAACTACCCTAACCCTAACGTGTAACCTAACGCTAACCCCTACCCTAACCCTAACACGTACCCTAATCCTAACCCGTACCCTAAACCGAGCCCTAACCCTAACACTAACCCTAACCCTAACCCTAACCCATACCCTACGCCGTGCCCGAAGCCCTCCCCGAACCCGTACCCTAAGCTGTACCCTAAGCCTAACCCTAAGCCTAACCCTAACCCTAGGCTACCCTTGACTGCTCCTGCCTCCAATAGATTTCCTAAGCCCTAGTGTTTTAAGGAACAGCTTAAAAAGAGAATCCTAATGTGATTTCTTTATAATGGGTGTGTTCCTAATCTTATCCTAGTGTCTAAACTCTTCTCCATGGCTGGACCCCCTAATAATATTCCTTTACGTGCTAAGGGGTAACTAGAGAGTGGGATAGGTTTAATAACTACCCTAACCCTAACGCGTACCCTAACGCTAACCCCTACCCTAACCCTAACACGTACCCTAATCTTAACCCGTACCCTAAACCGAGCCCTAACCCTAACACTAACCCTAACCTTAAACCTAACCCATACCCTACGCCGTACCCGAAGCACTCCCCGAACCCGTACCCTAAGCCGTACCCTAAGCCTAACCCTAAGCCTAACCCTAACCCTAGGCTACCCTTGACTGCTTCTGCCTCCAATAGATTTCCTAAGCACTAGTGTTTTAAGGAACAGCTTAAAAAGAGAATCCTAATGTGATTTCTTTATAATGTGTGTGTTCCTTATATTATCTTAGTGTCTAAACTCTTCTCCATGGCTGGACCCCCAAATAATATTCCTTTACGTGCTAAGGGGTATCTAGAGAGTGGGATAGGTTTAATAACTACCCTAACACTAACGCGTACCCTAACCCTAACCCCTAACCTAATCCTAACACGTACCCTAATCCTAACCCGTACCCTAAACCGAGCCCTAACCCTAACACTAACCCTAACCCTAACCCTAACCCATACCCTACGCCCTACCCGAAGCCCTCCCCGAACCCGTACCCTAAGCCGTACCCTAAGCCTAACCCTAAGCCTAACCCTAACCCTAGGCTACCCTTGACTGCTTCTGCCTCCAATAGATTTCCTAAGCACTAGTGTTTTAAGGAACAGCTTAAAAAGAGAATCCTAATGTTATTTCTTTATAATGGGTGTGTTCCTTATATTATCTTACTGTCTAAACTGTTCTCCATGGCTGGACCTCCAAATAATATTCCTTTACGTGCTAAGGGGTATCTAGAGATTGGAATAGGTTTAATAACTACCCTAACCGTAACGCGTACCCTACCCCTAACCCCTACCCTAACCCTAACATGTACCCTAATCCTAACCCGTACCCTAAACCGAGCCCTAACCCTAACACTAACCCTAACCCTAACCCTAACCCATACCCTACGCCATACCCGAAGCCCTCCCCGAAAACGTACCCTAAGCCGTACCCTAAGCCTAACCGTAAGCCTAACCCTAACCCTAGGCTACCCTTGACTGCTTCTGCCTCCAATAGATTTCCTAAGCACTAGTGTTTTAAGGAACAGCTTAAAAAGAGAATCCTAATGTGATTTCTTTATAATGTGTGTGTTCCTTATATTATCTTAGTGTCTAAACTCTTCTCCATGGCTGGACCCCCTAATAATATTCCTTTACGTGCTAAGGGGTATCTAGAGAGTGGGATAGGTTTAATAACTACCCTAACCCTAACGCGTACCCTAACCCTAACCCCTACCCTAACCCTAACACGTACCCTAATCCTAACCCGTACCCTAAACCGAGCCCTAACCCTAACACTAACCCTAACCCTAACCCTAACCCATACCCTACGCCGTACCCGAAGCCCTCCCCGAACCTGTACCCTAAGCCGTACCCTAAGCCTAACCCTAAGCCTAACCCTAACCCTAGGCTTCCCTTGACTGCTTCTGCCTCCAATAGATTTCCTAAGCACTAGTGTTTTAAGGAACAGCTTAAAAAGAGAATCCTAATGTGATTTCTTTATAATGGGTGTGTTCCTTACCTTATCCTAGTGTCTAAACTCTTCTCCATGGCTGGACCCCCAAATAATATTCCTTTACGTGCTAAGGGGAAACTATAGAATGGGATAGGTTTAATAACTACCCTATCCGTAACACGTACCCTAACCCTCACCCCTACCCTAACCCTAACACGAACCCTAATCCTAACCCGTACCCTAAAACGAGCCCTAACCCTAACACTAAACCTAACCCTAACCCTAACCCATACCCTACGCCGTACCCGAAGCCCTCCCCGAACACGTACCCTAAGCCGTACCCTAAGCCTAACCCTAAGCCTAACCCTAACCCTAGGCTACCCTTCACTGCTTCTGCCTCCAATAGATTTCCTAAGCACTAGTGTTTTAAGGAACAGCTTAAAAAGAGAATCCTAATGTGATTTCTTTATAATGGGTGTGTTCCTTATCTAATCCTAGTGTCTAAACTCTTCTCCATGGCTGGACCCCCAAATAATATTCCTTTATGTGCTAAGGGGTATCGAGAGAGTGGGATAGGTTTAATCACTACCCTAACCCTAACGCGTACCCTAACCCTAACCCCTACCCTTACCCTAACACGTACCCTAATCCTAACCCGTACCCTAAACCGAGCCCTAACCCTAACACTAACCCTAACCCTAACCCTAACCCATACCCTACACCGTACCCGAAGCCCTCCCCGAACCCGTACCCTAAGCCGTACCCGAAGCCTAACCCTAAGCCTAACCCTAACCCTAGGCTACCCTTGACTGCTTCTGCCTCCAATAGATTTCCTAAGCACTAGTGTTTTAAGGAACAGCTTAAAAAGAGAATCCTAATGTGATTTCTTTATAATGTGTTTGATCCTTATCTTATCCTAGTGTCTAAACTCTTCTCCATGGCTGGACCCCCAAATAATATTCCTTTACGTGCTAAGGGGTAACTAGAGAGTGGGATAGGTTTAATAACTACCCTAACACTAACGGGTACCCTAACCCTAACCCCTAACCTAATCCTAACACGTACCCTAATCCTAACCCGTACCCTAAACCGAGCCCTAACCCTAACACTAACCCTAACCCTAACCCTAACCCATACCCTACGCCCTACCCGAAGCCCTCCCCGAACCCGTACCCTAAGCCGTACCCTAAGCCTAACCCTAAGCCTAACCCTAACCCTAGGCTACCCTTGACTGCTTCTGCCTCCAATAGATTTCCTAAGCACTAGTGTTTTAAGGAACAGCTTAAAAAGAGAATCCTAATGTTATTTCTTTATAATGGGTGTGTTCCTTATATTATCTTACTGTCTAAACTCTTCTCCATGGCTGGACCTCCAAATAATATTCCTTTACGTGCTAAGGGGTATCTAGAGATTGGAATAGGTTTAATAACTACCCTAACCGTAACGCGTACCCTACCCCTAACCCCTACCCTAACCCTAACATGTACCCTAATCCTAACCCGTACCCTAAACCGAGCCCTAACCCTAACACTAACCCTAACCCTAACCCTAACCCATACCCTACGCCATACCCGAAGCCCTCCCCGAAAACGTACCCTAAGCCGTACCCTAAGCCTAACCGTAAGCCTAACCCTAACCCTAGGCTACCCTTGACTGCTTCTGCCTCCAATAGATTTCCTAAGCACTAGTGTTTTAAGGAACAGCTTAAAAAGAGAATCCTAATGTGATTTCTTTATAATGTGTGTGTTCCTTATATTATCTTAGTGTCTAAACTCTTCTCCATGGCTGGACCCCCTAATAATATTCCTTTACGTGCTAAGGGGTATCTAGAGAGTGGGATAGGTTTAATAACTACCCTAACCCTAACGCGTACCCTAACCCTAACCCCTACCCTAACCCTAACACGTACCCTAATCCTAACCCGTACCCTAAACCGAGCCCTAACCCTAACACTAACCCTAACCCTAACCCTAACCCATACCCTACGCCGTACCCGAAGCCCTCCCCGAACCTGTACCCTAAGCCGTACCCTAAGCCTAACCCTAAGCCTAACCCTAACCCTAGGCTTCCCTTGACTGCTTCTGCCTCCAATAGATTTCCTAAGCACTAGTGTTTTAAGGAACAGCTTAAAAAGAGAATCCTAATGTGATTTCTTTATAATGGGTGTGTTCCTTATCTTATCCTAGTGTCTAAACTCTTCTCCATGGCTGGACCCCCAAATAATATTCCTTTACGTGCTAAGGGGAAACTATAGAGTGGGATAGGTTTAATAACTACCCTATCCGTAACACGTACCCTAACCCTCACCCCTACCCTAACCCTAACACGAACCCTAATCCTAACCCGTACCCTAAAACGAGCCCTAACCCTAACACTAAACCTAACCCTAACCCTAACCCATACCCTACGCCGTACCCGAAGCCCTCCCCGAACACGTACCCTAAGCCGTACCCTAAGCCTAACCCTAAGCCTAACCCTAACCCTAGGCTACCCTTCACTGCTTCTGCCTCCAATAGATTTCCTAAGCACTAGTGTTTTAAGGAACAGCTTAAAAAGAGAATCCTAATGTGATTTCTTTATAATGGGTGTGTTCCTTATCTAATCCTAGTGTCTAAACTCTTCTCCATGGCTGGACCCCCAAATAATATTCCTTTATGTGCTAAGGGGTATCGAGAGAGTGGGATAGGTTTAATCACTACCCTAACCCTAACGCGTACCCTAACCCTAACCCCTACCCTTACCCTAACACGTACCCTAATCCTAACCCGTACCCTAAACCGAGCCCTAACCCTAACACTAACCCTAACCCTAAACCTAACCCATACCCTACGCCGTACCCGAAGCCCTCCCCGAACCCGTACCCTAAGCCGTACCCGAAGCCTAACCCTAAGCCTAACCCTAACCCTAGGCTACCCTTGACTGCTTCTGCCTCCAATAGATTTCCTAAGCACTAGTGTTTTAAGGAACAGCTTAAAAAGAGAATCCTAATGTGATTTCTTTATAATGTGTTTGATCCTTATCTTATCCTAGTGTCTAAACTCTTCTCCATGGCTGGACCCCCAAATAATATTCCTTTACGTGCTAAGGGGTAACTAGAGAGTGGGATAGGTTTAATAACTACCCTAACCCTAACGCGTACCCTAACGCTAACCCCTACCCTAACCCTAACACGTACCCTAATCCTAACCCGTACCCTAAACCGAGCCCTAACCCTAACACTAACCCTAACCCTAACCCTAACCCACACCCTACGCCGTGCCCGAAGCCCTCCCCGAAACCGTACCCTAAGCCGTACCCTAAGCCTAACCCTAAGCCTAACCCTAACCCTAGGCTACCCTTGACTGCTCCTGCCTCCAATAGATTTCCTAAGCCCTAGTGTTTTAAGGAACAGCTTAAAAAGAGAATCCTAATGTGATTTCTTTATAATGGTGTGTTCCTTATCTTATCCTAGTGTCTAAATTCTTCTCCATGGCTGGACCCCATAATAATATTCCTTTACGTGCTAAGGGGTAACTAGAGAGTGGGATAGGTTTAATAACTACCCTAACCCTAACGCGTACCCTAACGCTAACCCTTACCCTAACCCTAACACGTACCCTAATCTTAACCCGTACCCTAAACCGAGCCCTAACCCTAACACTAACCCTAACCTTAAACCTAACCCATACCCTACGCCGTACCCGAAGCCCTCCCCGAACCCGTACCCTAAGCCGTACCCTAAGCCTAACCCTAAGCCTAACCCTAACCCTAGGCTACCCTTGACTGCTTCTGCCTCCAATAGATTTCCTAAGCACTAGTGTTTTAAGGAACAGCTTAAAAAGAGAATCCTAATGTGATTTCTTTATAATGTGTGTGTTCCTTATATTATCTTAGTGTCTAAACTCTTCTCCATGGCTGGACCCCCAAATAATATTCCTTTACGTGCTAAGGGGTATCTAGAGAGTGGGATAGGTTTAATAACTACCCTAACCCTAACGCGTACCCTAACCCTAACCCTAACACGTACCCTAATCCTAACCCGTACCCTAAACCGAGCCCTAACCCTAACACTAACCCTAACCCTAACCCTAACCCATACCCTTCGCCCTACCCGAAGCCCTCCCCGAACCCGTACCCTAATCCGTACCCTAAGCCTAACCCTAAGCCTAACCCTAACCCTAGGCTACCCTTGACTGCTTCTGCCTCCAATAGATTTCCTAAGCACTAGTGTTTTAAGGAACAGCTTAAAAAGAGAATCCTAATGTGATTTCTTTATAATGTGTGTGTTCCTTATATTATCTTAGTGTCTAAACTCTTCTCCATGGCTGGACCCCCTAATAATATTCCTTTACGTGCTAAGGGGTATCTAGAGAGTGGGATAGGTTTAATAACTACCCTAACCCTAACGCGTACCCTAACCCTAACCCCTACCCTAACCCTAACACGTACCCTAATCCTAACCCGTACCCTAAACCGAGCCCTAACCCTAACAGTAACCCTAACCCTATCCCTAACACATACCCTACGCCGTACCCGAAGCCCTCCCCGAACCCGTACCCTAAGCCGTACCCTAAGCCTAACCCTAAGCCTAACCCTAACCCTAGGCTACCCTTGACTGCTTCTGCCTCCAATAGATTTCCTAAGCACTAGTGTTTTAAGGAACAGCTTAAAAAGAAAATCCTAATGTGATTTCTTTATAATGTGTGTGTTCTTTATATTATCTTAGTGTCTAAACTCTTCTCCATGGCTGGACCCCCTAATAATATTCCTTTACGTGCTAAGGGGTATCTAGAGAGTGGGATAGGTTTAATAACTACCCTAACCCTAACACGTACCCTAACCCTAACCCCTACCCTAACCCTAACACGTACCCTAATCCTAAACCGTACCCTAAACCGAGCCCTAACCCTAACACTAACCCTAAACATAACACTAACCCATACCCTACGCCGTACCCGAAGCCCTCCCCGAACCCGTACCCTAAGCCGTACCCTAATCCTAACCCTAAGCCTAACCCTAACCCTAGGCTACCCTTGACTGCTTCTGCCTCCAATAGATTTCCTAAGCACTAGTTTTTAAGGAAGAGCTTAAAAAGAGAATCCTAATGTGATTTCTTTGTAATGTGTGTGTTCCTTATATTATCTTAGTGTCTAAACTCTTCTCCATGGCTGGACCCCTAATAATATTCCTTTACGTGCTAAGGGGTATCTAGAGAGTGGGATAGGTTTAATAACTACCCTAACCCTAACGCGTACCCTAACCCTAACCCCTACTCTAACCCTAACATGTACCCTAATCCTAACCCGTACCCTAAACCGAGCCCTAACCCTAACACTAACCCTAACCCTAACCCATACCCTACGCCGTACCCGAAGCACTCCCCGAAGCCGTACCCTAAGCCGTACCCTAAGCCTAACCCTAACCCTAGGCTACCATTGACTGCTTCTGCCTCCAATAGATTTCCTAAGCACTAGTGTTTTAAGGAACAGCTTAAAAAGAGAATCCTAATGTGATTTCTTTATAATGGGTGTGTTCCTTATCTTATCCTATTGTCTAAACTGTTCTCCATGGCTGGACCCCCAAATAATATTCCTTTACGTGCTAAGGGGTATCTAGAGAGTGGGATAGGTTTAATAACTACCCTAACCCTAACACGTACCCTAACCCTAACCCCTACCCTAACACTAACACGTACCCTAATCCTAACCCGTACCGTAAACCGAGCCCTAACCCTAACACTAACCCTAACCCTAACCCTAACGCATACCCTACGCCGTACCCGAAGCCCTCCCCGAACCTGTACCCTAAGCCGTACCCTAAGCCTAACCCTAAGCCTAACCCTAACCCTAGGCTACCCTTGACTGCTTCTGCCTCCAATAGATTTCCAAAGCACTAGTGTTTTAAGGAACAGCTTAAAAAGAGAATCCTAATGTGATTTCTTTATAATGGTGTGTTCCTTATCTTATCCTAGTGTCTAAATTCTTCTCCATGGCTGGACCCCCTAATAATATTCCTTTACGTGCTAAGGGGTAACTAGAGAGTGGGATAGGTTTAATAACTACCCTAACCCTAACGCGTACCCTAACGCTAACCCTTACCCTAACCCTAACACGTACCCTAATCTTAACCCGTACCCTAAACCGAGCCCTAACCCTAACACTAACCCTAACCTTAAACCTAACCCATACCCTACGCCGTACCCGAAGCCCTCCCCGAACCCGTACCCTAAGCCGTACCCTAAGCCTAACCCTAAGCCTAACCCTAACCCTAGGCTACCCTTGACTGCTTCTGCCTCCAATAGATTTCCTAAGCACTAGTGTTTTAAGGAACAGCTTAAAAAGAGAATCCTAATGTGATTTCTTTATAATGTGTGTGTTCCTTATATTATCTTAGTGTCTAAACTCTTCTCCATGGCTGGACCCCCAAATAATATTCCTTTACGTGCTAAGGGGTATCTAGAGAGTGGGATAGGTTTAATAACTACCCTAACCCTAACGCGTACCCTAACCCTAACCCCTAACCTAACCCTAACACGTACCCTAATCCTAACCCGTACCCTAAACCGAGCCCTAACCCTAACACTAACCCTAACCCTAACCCTAACCCATACCCTTCGCCCTACCCGAAGCCCTCCCCGAACCCGTACCCTAATCCGTACCCTAAGCCTAACCCTAAGCCTAACCCTAACCCTAGGCTACCCTTGACTGCTTCTGCCTCCAATAGATTTCCTAAGCACTAGTGTTTTAAGGAACAGCTTAAAAAGAGAATCCTAATGTGATTTCTTTATAATGTGTGTGTTCCTTATATTACCTTAGTGTCTAAACTCTTCTCCATGGCTGGACCCCCTAATAATATTCCTTTACGTGCTAAGGGGTATCTAGAGAGTGGGATAGGTTTAATAACTACCCTAACCCTAACGCGTACCCTAACCCTAACCCCTACCCTAACCCTAACACGTACCCTAATCCTAACCCGTACCCTAAACCGAGCCCTAACCCTAACAGTAACCCTAACCCTATCCCTAACACATACCCTACGCCGTACCCGAAGCCCTCCCCGAACCCGTACCCTAAGCCGTACCCTAAGCCTAACCCTAAGCCTAACCCTAACCCTAGGCTACCCTTGACTGCTTCTGCCTCCAATAGATTTCCTAAGCACTAGTGTTTTAAGGAACAGCTTAAAAAGAGAATCCTAACGTGATTTCTTTATAATGTGTGTGTTCCTTATATTATCTTAGTGTCTAAACTCTTCTCCATGGCTGGACCCCCTAATAATATTCCTTTACGTGCTAAGGGGTATCTAGAGAGTGGGATAGGTTTAATAACTACCCTAACCCTAACGCGTACCCTAACCCTAACCCCTACCCTAACCCTAACACGTACCCTAATCCTAACCCGTACCCTAAACCGAGCCCTAACCCTAACACTAACCCTAACCCTAACCCTAACCCATACCCTACGCCGTACCCGAAGCCCTCCCCGAACCTGTACCCTAAGCCGTACCCTAAGCCTAACCCTAAGCCTAACCCTAACCCTAGGCTTCCCTTGACTGCTTCTGCCTCCAATAGATTTCCTAAGCACTAGTGTTTTAAGGAACAGCTTAAAAAGAGAATCCTAATGTGATTTCTTTATAATGTGTGTGTTCCTTATATTATCTTAGTGTCTAAACTCTTCTCCATGGCTGGACCCCCTAATAATATTCCTTTACGTGCTAAGGGGTATCTAGAGAGTGGGATAGGTTTAATAACTACCCTAACCCTAACGCGTACCCTAACCCTAACCCCTACCCTAACCCTAACACGTACCCTAATCCTAACCCGTACCCTAAACCGAGCCCTAACCCTAACAGTAACCCTAACCCTATCCCTAACACATACCCTACGCCGTACCCGAAGCCCTCCCCGAACCCGTACCCTAAGCCGTACCCTAAGCCTAACCCTAAGCCTAACCCTAACCCTAGGCTACCCTTGACTGCTTCTGCCTCCAATAGATTTCCTAAGCACTAGTGTTTTAAGGAACAGCTTAAAAAGAGAATCCTAATGTGATTTCTTTATAATGTGTGTGTTCTTTATATTATCTTAGTGTCTAAACTCTTCTCCATGGCTGGACCCCCTAATAATATTCCTTTACGTGCTAAGGGGTATCTAGAGAGTGGGATAGGTTTAATAACTACCCTAACCCTAACACGTACCCTAACCCTAACCCCTACCCTAACCCTAACACGTACCCTAATCCTAAACCGTACCCTAAACCGAGACCTAACCCTAACACTAACCCTAAACATAACACTAACCCATACCCTACGCCGTACCCGAAGCCCTCCCCGAACCCGTACCCTAAGCCGTACCCTAATCCTAACCCTAAGCCTAACCCTAACCCTAGTCTACCCTTGACTGCTTCTGCCTCCAATAGATTTCCTAAGCACTAATTTTTAAGGAAGAGCTTAAAAAGAGAATCCTAATGTGATTTCTTTGTAATGTGTGTGTTCCTTATATTATCTTAGTGTCTAAACTCTTCTCCATGGCTGGACCCCTAATAATATTCCTTTACGTGCTAAGGGGTATCTAGAGAGTGGGATAGGTTTAATAACTACCCTAACCCTAACGCGTACCCTAACCCTAACCCCTACTCTAATCCTAACATGTACCCTAATCCTAACCCGTACCCTAAACCGAGCCCTAAACCTAACACTAACCCTAACCCTAACCCATACCCTACGCCGTACCCGAAGCACTCCCCGAAGCCGTACCCTAAGCCGTACCCTAAGCCTAACCCTAACCCTAGGCTACCATTGACTGCTTCTGCCTCCAATAGATTTCCTAAGCACTAGTGTTTTAAGGAACAGCTTAAAAAGAGAATCCTAATGTGATTTCTTTATAATGGGTGTGTTCCTTATCTTATCCTATTGTCTAAACTGTTCTCCATGGCTGGACCCCCAAATAATATTCCTTTACGTGCTAAGGGGTATCTAGAGAGTGGGATAGGTTTAATAACTACCCTAACCCTAACGCGTACCCTAACCCTAACCCCTACCCTAACACTAACACGTACCCTAATCCTAACCCGTACCGTAAACCGAGCCCTAACCCTAACACTAACCCTAACCCTAACCCTAACGCATACCCTACGCCGTACCCGAAGCCCTCCCCGAACCTGTACCCTAAGCCGTACCCTAAGCCTAACCCTAAGCCTAACCCTAACCCTAGGCTACCCTTGACTGCTTCTGCCTCCAATAGATTTCCAAAGCACTAGTGTTTTAAGGAACAGCTTAAAAAGAGAATCCTAATGTGATTTCTTTATAATGGTGTGTTCCTTATCTTATCCTAGTGTCTAAATTCTTCTCCATGGCTGGACCCCCTAATAATATTCCTTTACGTGCTAAGGGGTAACTAGAGAGTGGGATAGGTTTAATAACTACCCTAACCCTAACGCGTACCCTAACGCTAACCCTTACCCTAACCCTAACACGTACCCTAATCTTAACCCGTACCCTAAACCGAGCCCTAACCCTAACACTAACCCTAACCTTAAACCTAACCCATACCCTACGCCGTACCCGAAGCCCTCCCCGAACCCGTACCCTAAGCCGTACCCTAAGCCTAACCCTAAGCCTAACCCTAACCCTAGGCTACCCTTGACTGCTTCTGCCTCCAATAGATTTCCTAAGCACTAGTGTTTTAAGGAACAGCTTAAAAAGAGAATCCTAATGTGATTTCTTTATAATGTGTGTGTTCCTTATATTATCTTAGTGTCTAAACTCTTCTCCATGGCTGGACCCCCAAATAATATTCCTTTACGTGCTAAGGGGTATCTAGAGAGTGGGATAGGTTTAATAACTACCCTAACCCTAACGCGTACCCTAACCCTAACCCCTAACCTAACCCTAACACGTACCCTAATCCTAACCCGTACCCTAAACCGAGCCCTAACCCTAACACTAACCCTAACCCTAACCCTAACCCATACCCTTCGCCCTACCCGAAGCCCTCCCCGATCCCGTACCCTAATCCGTACCCTAAGCCTAACCCTAAGCCTAACCCTAACCCTAGGCTACCCTTGACTGCTTCTGCCTCCAATAGATTTCCTAAGCACTAGTGTTTTAAGGAACAGCTTAAAAAGAGAATCCTAATGTGATTTCTTTATAATGTGTGTGTTCCTTATATTATCTTAGTGTCTAAACTCTTCTCCATGGCTGGACCCCCTAATAATATTCCTTTACGTGCTAAGGGGTATCTAGAGAGTGGGATAGGTTTAATAACTACCCTAACCCTAACGCGTACCCTAACCCTAACCCCTACCCTAACCCTAACACGTACCCTAATCCTAACCCGTACCCTAAACCGAGCCCTAACCCTAACAGTAACCCTAACCCTATCCCTAACACATACCCTACGCCGTACCCGAAGCCCTCCCCGAACCCGTACCCTAAGCCGTACCCTAAGCCTAACCCTAAGCCTAACCCTAACCCTAGGCTACCCTTGACTGCTTCTGCCTCCAATAGATTTCCTAAGCACTAGTGTTTTAAGGAACAGCTTAAAAAGAGAATCCTAATGTGATTTCTTTATAATGTGTGTGTTCTTTATATTATCTTAGTGTCTAAACTCTTCTCCATGGCTGGACCCCCTAATAATATTCCTTTACGTGCTAAGGGGTATCTAGAGAGTGGGATAGGTTTAATAACTACCCTAACCCTAACACGTACCCTAACCCTAACCCCTACCCTAACCCTAACACGTACCCTAATCCTAAACCGTACCCTAAACCGAGCCCTAACCCTAACACTAACCCTAAACATAACACTAACCCATACCCTACGCCGTACCCGAAGCCCTCCCCGAACCCGTACCCTAAGCCGTACCCTAATCCTAACCCTAAGCCTAACCCTAACCCTAGGCTACCCTTGACTGCTTCTGCCTCCAATAGATTTCCTAAGCACTAGTTTTTAAGGAAGAGCTTAAAAAGAGAATCCTAATGTGATTTCTTTGTAATGTGTGTGTTCCTTATATTATCTTAGTGTCTAAACTCTTCTCCATGGCTGGACCCCTAATAATATTCCTTTACGTGCTAAGGGGTATCTAGAGAGTGGGATAGGTTTAATAACTACCCTAACCCTAACGCGTACCCTAACCCTAACCCCTACTCTAACCCTAACATGTACCCTAATCCTAACCCGTACCCTAAACCGAGCCCTAACCCTAACACTAACCCTAACCCTAACCCATACCCTACGCCGTACCCGAAGCACTCCCCGAAGCCATACTCTAAGCCGTACCCTAAGCCTAACCCTAACCCTAGGCTACCATTGACTGCTTCTGCCTCCAATAGATTTCCTAAGCACTAGTGTTTTAAGGAACAGCTTAAAAAGAGAATCCTAATGTGATTTCTTTATAATGGGTGTGTTCCTTACCTTATCCTATTGTCTAAACTGTTCTCCATGGCTGGACCCCCAAATAATATTCCTTTACGTGCTAAGGGGTATCTAGAGAGTGGGATAGGTTTAATAACTACCCTAACCCTAACGCGTACCCTAACCCTAACCCCTACCCTAACACTAACACGTACCCTAATCCTAACCCGTACCGTAAACCGAGCCCTAACCCTAACACTAACCCTAACCTTAACCCTAACCCATACCCTACGCCGTACCCGAAGCCCTCCCCGAACCCGTACCATAAGCCGTACCCTAAGCCTAACCCTAAGCCTAACCCTAACCCTAGGCTACCCTTGACTGCTTCTGCCTCCAATAGATTTCCTAAGCACTAGTGTTTTAAGGAACAGCTTAAAAAGAGAATCCTAATGTGATTTCTTTATAATGTGTGTGTTCCTTATATTATCTTAGTGTCTAAACTCTTCTCCATGGCTGGACCCCCAAATAATATTCCTTTACGTGCTAAGGGGTATCTAGAGAGTGGGATAGGTTCAATAACTACCCTAACCGTAACGCGTACCCTAACCCTAACCCCTACCCTAACCCTAACATATACCCTAAACATAACCCGTACCCTAAACCGAGCCCTAACCCTAACACTAACCCTAACCCTAACCGTAACCCATACCCTACGCCGTACCCGAAGCCCTCCCCGAACACGTACCCTAAGCCGTACCCTAAGCCTAACCGTAAGCCTAACCCTAACCCTAGGCTACCCTTGACTGCTTCTGCCTCCAATAGATTTCCTAAGCACTAGTGTTTTAAGGAACAGCATAAAAAGAGAATCCTAATGTGATTTCTTTATAATGTGTGTGTTCCTTATATTATCTTAGTGTCTAAACTCTTCTCCATGGCTGGACCCCCTAATAATATTCCTTTACGTGCTAAGGGTATCTAGAGAGTGGGATAGGTTTAATAACTACCCTTACCCTAACGCGTACCCTAACCCTAACCCCTACCCTAACCCTAACACGTACCCTAATCCTAACCCGTACCCTAAACCGAGCCCTAACCCTAACACTAACCCTAACCATAACCCTAACTCATACCTTACGCTGTACCCGAAGCGCTCCCCGAACCCGTACCCTAAGCCTAACCCTAAGCCTAACCCTAACCCTAGGCTACCCTTGACTGCTTCTGCCTCCAATAGATTTCCTAAGCACTAGTGTTTTAAGGAACAGCTTAAAAAGAGAATCCTAATGTGATTTCTTTATAATGGGTGTGTTCCTTATCTTATCCTAGTGTCTAAACTCTTCTCCATGGCTGGACCCCCAAATAATATTCCTTGACGTGCTAAGGGGTATCTAGAGAGTGGGATAGGTTTAATCACTACCCTAACCCTAACACGTACACTAACCCTAACCACTACCCTAACCCTAACACGTACCCTAATTCTAACCCATACGCTAAACCGAGCCCTAACCCTAACACTAACCCTAACCCTAACCCTAACCCATACCCTACGCCGTATCCGAACCCCTCCCAGAACCCGTACCCTAAGCCGTACCATAACCCTAACCCTAAGCCTAACCCTAACCCTAGGCTACCCTTGACTGCTTCTGCCTCCAATAGATTTCCTAAGCACTAGTGTTTTAAGGAACAGCTTAAAAAGAGAATCCTAATGTGATTTCTTTATAATGGATGTGTTCCTCTTCTTATCCTAGTGTCTAAATTCTTCTCCATGGCTGGACCCCCAAATAATATTCCTTTACGTGCTAAGGAGTATCTAGAGAGTGGGATAGTTTTAATAACTACCCTAACCCTAACACGTACCCTAACCCTAACCCCTACCCTAACCCTAACACGTACCCAAATCCTAAACCGTACCCTAAACCGAGCCCTAACCCTAACACTAACCCTAACCCTAACCCTAACCCATACCCTACGCCGTACCCGAAGCCCTCCCCGAACCCGTACCCTAAGCCGTACCCTAAGCCTAACCCTAAGCCTAACCCTAACCCTAGGCTACCGTTGACTGATTCTGCCTCCAATAGATTTCCTAAGCACTAGTGTTTTAAGGAACAGCTTAAAAAGAGAATCCTAATGTGATTTCTTTATAATGGGTATGTTCCTTATCTTATCCTAGTGTCTAAAGATTTCTCCATGGCTGGACCCCCAAATCATATTCCTTTACGTGCTAAGGGGTATCTAGAGAGTGGGATAGGTTTAATCACTACCCTAACCCTAACACGTACACTAACCCTAACCACTACCCTAACCCTAACACGTACCCTAATCCTAACCCATACCCTAAACCGAGCCCTAACCCTAACACTAACCCTAACCCTAACCCTAACCCATACCCTACGCCGTATCCGAACCCCTCCCAGAACCCGTACCCTAAGCCGTACCATAACCCTAACCCTAAGCCTAACCCTAACCCTAGGCTACCCTTGACTGCTTCTGCCTCCAGTAGATTTCCTAAGCACTAGTGTTTTAAGGAACAGCTTAAAAAGAGAATCCTAATGTGATTTCTTTATAATGGGTGTGTTCCTCATTTTATCCTAGTGTCTAAACTCTTCTCCATGGCTGGACCCCCAAATAATATTCCTTTACGTGCTAAGGAGTATCTAGAGAGTGGGATAGTTTTAATAACTACCCTAACCCTAACACGTACCCTAACCCTAACCCCTACCCTAACCCTAACACGTACCCTAATCCTAAACCGTACCCTAAACCGAGCCCTAACCCTAACACTAACCCTAACCCTAACCCATACCCTACGCCGTACCCGAAGCTCTCCCCGAACCCGTACCCTAAGCCGTACCCTAATCCTAACCCTAAGACTAACCCTAACCCTAGGCTACCCTTGACTGCTTCTGCCTCCAATAGATTTCCTAAGCACTAGTGTTTTAAGGAACAGCTTAAAAAGAGAATGCTAATGTTATTTCTTTATAATGTGTGTGTTCCTTATATTATCTTAGTGTCTAAACTCTTCTCCATGGCTGGACCCCCAAATAATATTCCTTTACGTGCTAAGTGGTATCTAGAGAGTGGGATAGGTTTAATAACTACCCTAACTGTAACGCGTACCCTAACCCTAACCCCTACCCTAACCCTAACACGTACCCTAATCCTAACCCATACCCTAAACCGAGCCCTAACTCGAACACTAACCCTAACCCTAACCCTAACCCATACCCTACGCCGTACCCGAAGCCCTCCCCGAACACGTACCCTAAGCCGTACCCTAAGCCTAACCGTAAGCCTAACCCTAACCCTTGGCTACCCTTGACTGCTTCTGCCTCCAATAGATTTCCTAAGCACTAGTGTTTTAAGGAACAGCTTAAAAAGAGAATCCTAATGTGATTTCTTTATAATGGGTGTGTTCCTTATCTTATCCTAGTGTCTAAACTCTTCTCCATGGCTGGACCCCCAAATAATATTCCTTTACGTGCTAAGGGGTAACTAGAGAGTGGGATAGGTTTAATAACTACCCTTACCCTAACGCGTACCCTAACGCTAACCCCTACCCTAACCCTAACACGTACCCTAATCCTAACCCGTACCCTAAACCGAGCCCTAACCCTAACACTAACCCTAACCCTAACCCTAACCCATACCCTACGCCGTACCCGAAGCCCTCCCGGAACCCGTACCCTAAGCCGTACCCTAAGCCTAACCCTAAGCCTAACCCTAACCCTAGGCTACCCTTGACTGCTTCTGCCTACAATAGATTTCCTAAGCACTAGTGTTTTAAGGAACAGCTTAAAAAGAGAATCCTAATGTTATTTCTTTATAATATGTGTGTTCCTTATATTATCTTATTGTCTAAACTCTTCTCCATGGCTGGACCCCCAAATAATATTCCTTTACGTGCTAAGGGGTATCTAGAGAGTGGGATAGGTTTAATAACTACCCTAACCGTAACGCGTACCCTAACCCTAACCCCTACCCTAACCCTAACACGTACCCTAATCCTAACCCGTACCCTAAACCGAGCCGTAACCCTAACACTAACCCTAACCCTAACCCTAACCCATACCCTACGCCGTACCCGAAGCCCTCCCCGAACCCGTACCGTAAGCCGTACCCTAAGCCTATCCCTAAGCCTAACCCTAACCCTAGGCTACCCTTGACTCCTTCTGCCTCCAATAGATTTCCTAAGCATTAGTGTTTTAAGGAACAGCTTAAAAAGAGAATCCTAATGTGATTTCTTTATAATGGGTGTGTTCCTTATCTTATCCTAGTGTCTAAACTTTTCTCCATGGCTGGACCCCAAATAATATTCCTTTTCGTGCTAGGGGGTATCTAGAGAGTGGGATAGGTTTAATCACTACCCTAACCCTAACACGTACACTAACCCTAACCACTACCCTAACCCTAACACGTACCCTAATCCTAACCCAGACCCTAAACCGAGCCCTAACCCTAACACTAACCCTAACCCTAACCCTAACCCATACCTTACGCTGTACCCGAAGCACTCCCCGAACCCGTACCCTAATCCTAACCCTAAGCCTAACCCTAACCCTAGGCTACCCTTGACTGCTTCTGCCTCCAATAGATTTCCTAAGCACTAGTGTTTTAAGGAACAGCTTAAAAAGAGAATCCTAATGTGATTTCTTTATAATGGGTGTGTTCCTTATCTTATCCTAGTGTCTAAACTCTTCTCCATGGCTGGACCCCCAAATAATATTCCTTTACGTGCTAAGGGGAATCTAGAGAGTGGGATAGGTTTAATAACAACCCTAACCCTAACGCGTACCCTAACCCTAACCCCTACCCTAAACCTAACCCGTACCCTAAACCGAGCCCTAACCCTAACACTAACCCTAAACCTAACCCTAACCCATACCCTACGCCGTACCCGAAGCCCTCCCCGAACCCGTACCCTAAGCCGTACCCTAAGCCTAACCCTAAGCCTAACCCTAACCCTAGGCTACCGTTGACTGATTCTGCCTCCAATAGATTTCCTAAGCACTAGTGTTTTAAGGAAGAGCTTAAAAAAAGAATCCTAATGTGATTTCTTTGTAATGTGTGTGTTCCTTATATTATATTAGTGTCTAAACTCTTCTCCATGGCTGGACCCCTAATAATATTCCTTTACGTGCTAAGGGGTATCTAGAGAGTGGGATAGGTTTAATAACTACCCTAACCCTAACGCGTACCCTAACCCTAACCCCTACTCTAACCCTAACAAGTACCCTAATCCTAACCCGTACCCTAAACCGAGCCCTAACCCTAACACTAACCCTAACCCTAACCCATACCCTACGCCGTACCCGAAGCACTCCCCGAAGCCGTACCCTAAGCCGTACCCTAAGCCTAACCCTAAGCCTAACCCTAACCCTAGGCTACCCTTGACTGCTTCTGCCTCCAATAGATTTCCTAAGCACTAGTGTTTTAAGGAACAGCTTAAAAAGAGAATCCTAATGTGATTTCTTTATAATGTGTGTGTTCCTTATATTATCTTAGTGTCTAAACTCTTCTCCATGGCTGGACCCCCAAATAATATTCCTTTACGTGCTAAGGGGTATCTAGAGAGTGGGATAGGTTTAATAACTACCCTAACCGTAACGCGTACCCTAACCCTAACCCCTACCCTAACCCTAACATATACCCTAATCCTAACCCGTACCCTAAACCGAGCCCTAACCCTAACACTAACCCTAACCCTAACCGTAACCCATACCCTACGCCGTACCCGAAGCCCTCCCCGAACACGTACCCTAAGCCGTACCCTAAGCCTAACCATAAGCCTAACCCTAACCCTAGGCTACCCTTGACTGCTTCTGCCTCCAATAGATTTCCTAAGCACTAGTGTTTTAAGGAACAGCATAAAAAGAGAATCCTAATGTGATTTCTTTATAATGTGTGTGTTCCTTATATTATCTTAGTGTCTAAACTCTTCTCCATGGCTGGACCCCCTAATAATATTCCTTTACGTGCTAAGGGTATCTAGAGAGTGGGATAGGTTTAATAACTACCCTAACCCTAACGCGTACCCTAACCCTAACCCCTACCCTAACCCTAACACGTACCCTAATCCTAACCAGTACCCTAAACCGAGCCCTAACCCTAACACTAACCCTAACCCTAACCCTAACCCTAACCCATACCCTACGCCGTACCTGAAGCCCTCCCCGAACCCGTACCCTAAGCCGTACCCTAAGCCTAACCCTAAGCCTAACCCTAACCCTAGGCTACCCTTGACTGCTTCTGCCTCCAATAGATTTCCTAAGCACTAGTGTTTTAAGGAACAGCTTAAAAAGAGAATCCTAATGTGATTTCTTTATAATGGGTGTGTTCCTTATCTTATCCTAGTGTCTAAACTCTTCTCCATGGCTGGACCCCCAAATAATATTCCTTGACGTGCTAAGGGGTATCTAGAGAGTGGGATAGGTTTAATCACTACCCTAACCCTAACACGTACACTAACCCTAACCACTACCCTAACCCTAACACGTACCCTAATTCTAACCCATACGCTAAACCGAGCCCTAACCCTAACACTAACCCTAACCCTAACCCTAACCCATACCCTACGCCGTATCCGAACCCCTCCCAGAACCCGTACCCTAAGCCGTACCATAACCCTAACCCTAAGCCTAACCCTAACCCTAGGCTACCCTTGACTGCTTCTGCCTCCAATAGATTTCCTAAGCACTAGTGTTTTAAGGAACAGCTTAAAAAGAGAATCCTAATGTGATTTCTTTATAATGGATGTGTTCCTCTTCTTATCCTAGTGTCTAAATTCTTCTCCATGGCTGGACCCCCAAATAATATTCCTTTACGTGCTAAGGAGTATCTAGAGAGTGGGATAGTTTTAATAACTACCCTAACCCTAACACGTACCCTAACCCTAACCCCTACCCTAACCCTAACACGTACCCAAATCCTAAACCGTACCCTAAACCGAGCCCTAACCCTAACACTAACCCTAACCCTAACCCTAACCCATACCCTACGCCGTACCCGAAGCCCTCCCCGAACCCGTACCCTAAGCCGTACCCTAAGCCTAACCCTAAGCCTAACCCTAACCCTAGGCTACCGTTGACTCATTCTGCCTCCAATAGATTTCCTAAGCACTAGTGTTTTAAGGAACAGCTTAAAAAGAGAATCCTAATGTGATTTCTTTATAATGGGTATGTTCCTTATCTTATCCTAGTGTCTAAAGATTTCTCCATGGCTGGACCCCCAAATCATATTCCTTTACGTGCTAAGGGGTATCTAGAGAGTGGGATAGGTTTAATCACTACCCTAACCCTAACACGTACACTAACCCTAACCACTACCCTAACCCTAACACGTACCCTAATCCTAACCCATACCCTAAACCGAGCCCTAACCCTAACACTAACCCTAACCCTAACCCTAACCCATACCCTACGCCGTATCCGAACCCCTCCCAGAACCCGTACCCTAAGCCGTACCATAACCCTAACCCTAAGCCTAACCCTAACCCTAGGCTACCCTTGACTGCTTCTGCCTCCAGTAGATTTCCTAAGCACTAGTGTTTTAAGGAACAGCTTAAAAAGAGAATCCTAATGTGATTTCTTTATAATGGGTGTGTTCCTCATTTTATCCTAGTGTCTAAACTCTTCTCCATGGCTGGACCCCCAAATAATATTCCTTTACGTGCTAAGGAGTATCTAGAGAGTGGGATAGTTTTAATAACTACCCTAACCCTAACACGTACCCTAACCCTAACCCCTACCCTAACCCTAACACGTACCCTAATCCTAAACCGTACCCTAAACCGAGCCCTAACCCTAACACTAACCCTAACCCTAACCCATACCCTACGCCGTACCCGAAGCTCTCCCCGAACCCGTACCCTAAGCCGTACCCTAATCCTAACCCTAAGACTAACCCTAACCCTAGGCTACCCTTGACTGCTTCTGCCTCCAATAGATTTCCTAAGCACTAGTGTTTTAAGGAACAGCTTAAAAAGAGAATGCTAATGTTATTTCTTTATAATGTGTGTGTTCCTTATATTATCTTAGTGTCTAAACTCTTCTCCATGGCTGGACCCCCAAATAATATTCCTTTACGTGCTAAGTGGTATCTAGAGAGTGGGATAGGTTTAATAACTACCCTAACTGTAACGCGTACCCTAACCCTAACCCCTACCCTAACCCTAACACGTACCCTTATCCTAACCCGTACCCTAAACCGAGCCCTAACCCTAACCCTAACCCTAACTCATACCCTACGCCATATCCGAACCCCTCCCCGAACCCGTACCCTAAGCCGTACCCTAACCCTAACCCTAAGCCTAACCCTAACCCTAGGCTACCCTTGACTGCGTCTGCCTCCAATAAATGTCGTAAGCACTAGTGTTTTAAGGAACAGCTTAAAAAGAGAATCCTAATGTGATTTCTTTATAATGGGTGTGTTCCTTATCTTATCCTAGTGTCTAAACTTTTCTCCATGGCTGGACCCCAAATAATATTCCTTTACGTGCTAGGGGGTATCTAGAGAGTGGGATAGGTTTAATCACTACACTAACCCTAACACGTACACTAACCCTAACCACTACCCTAACCCTAACACGTACCCTAATCCTAACCCAGACCCTAAACCGAGCCCTAATCCTAACACTAACCCTAACCCTAACCCTAACTCATACCTTACGCTGTATCCGAAGCGCTCCCCGAACCCGTACCCTAAGTCTAACCCTAAGCCTAACCCTAACCCTAGGCTACCCTTGACTGCTTCTGCCTCCAATAGATTTCCTAAGCACTAGTGTTTTAAGGAACAGCTTAAAAAGAGAATCCTAATGTGATTTCTTTATAATGGGTGTGTTCCTTATCTTATCCTAGTGTCTAAACTCTTCTCCATGGCTGGACCCCCAAATAATATTCCTTGACGTGCTAAGGGGTAACTAGAGAGTGGGATAGGTTTAATAACTACCCTAACCCTAACGCGTAACCTAACGCTAACCCATACCCTAACCCTAACACGTACCCTAATCCTAACCCGTACCCTAAACCGAGCCCTAACCCTAACACTAACCCTAACCCTAACCCTAACCCATACCCTACGCCGTGCCCGAAGCCCTCCCCGAACCCGTACCCTAAGCCGTACCCTAAGCCTAACCCTAAGCCTAACCCTAACCCTAGGCTACCCTTGACTGCTTCTGCCTCCAATAGATTTCCTAAGCACTAGTGTTTTAAGGAACAGCTTAAAAAGAGAATCCTAATGTGATTTCTTTATAATGGGTGTGTTCCTTATCTTATCCTAGTGTCTAAACTCTTCTCCATGGCTGGACCCCCAAATAATATTCCTTTACGTGCTAAGGGGAAACTATAGAGTGGGATAGGTTTAATAACTACCCTAACCCTAAAGCGTACCCTAACGCTAACCCCTACCCTAACCCTAACACGTACCCTAATCTTAACCCGTACCCTAAACCGAGGCCTAACCCTAACACTAACCCTAACCTTAACCCTAACCCATACCCTACGCCGTACCCGAAGCCCTCCCCGAACCCGTACCCTAAGCCGTACCCTAAGCCTAACCCTAACCCTAGGCTACCCTTGACTGCTTCTGCCTCCAATAGATTTCCTAAGCACTAGTGTTTTAAGGAACAGCTTAAAAAGAGAATCCTAATGTTATTTCTTTATAATGTGTGTGTTCCTTATATTATCTTAGTGTCTAAACTCTTCTCCATGGCTGGACCCCCAAATAATATTCCTTTACGTGCTAAGGGGTATCTAGAGAGTGGGATAGGTTTAATAACTACCCTAACAGTAACGCGTACCCTAACCCTAACCCCTACCCTAACCCTAACATGTACCCTAATCCTAACCCGTACCCTAAACCGAGCCCTAACCCTAACACTAACCCTAACCCTAACCGTAACCCATACCCTACGCCGTACCCGAAGCCCTCCCCGAACACGAACCCTAAGCCGTACCCTAAGCCTAACCGTAAGCCTAACCCTAACCCTAGGCTACCCTTGACTGCTTCTGCCTCCAATAGATTTCCTAAGCACTAGTGTTTTAAGGAACAGCTTAAAAAGAGAATCCTAATGTGATTTCTTTATAATGGGTGTGTTCCTTATCTTATCCTAGTGTCTAAACTCTTCTCCATGGCTGGACCCCCAAATAATATTCCTTTACGTGCTAATGGGTAACTAGAGAGTGGGATAGGTTTAATAACTACCCTATCCGTAACACGTACCCTAACCCTCACCCCTACCCTAACCCTAACACGAACCCTAATCCTAACCCGTACCCTAAAACGAGCCCTAACCCTAACACTAAACCTAACCCTAACACTAACCCATACCCTACGCCGTACCCGAAGCCCTCCCCGAACACGTACCCTAAGCCGTACCCTAAGCCTAACCCTAAGCCTAACCCTAACCCTAGGCTACCCTTGACTGCTTCTGCCTCCAATAGATTTCCTAAGCACTAGTGTTTTAAGGAACAGCTTAAAAAGAGAATCCTAATGTGATTTCTTTATAATGGGTGTGTTCCTTATCTAATCCTAGTGTCTAAACTCTTCTCCATGGCTGGACCCCCAAATAATATTCTTTTATGTGCTAAGGGGTATCGAGAGAGTGGGATAGGTTTAATCACTACCCTAACCCTAACGCGTACCCTAACCCTAACCCCTACCCTTACCCTAACACGTACCCTAATCCTAACCCGTACCCTAAACCGAGCCCTAACCCTAACACTAACCCTAACCCTAACCCTAACCCATACCCTACGCCGTACCCGAAGCCCTCCCCGAACCCGTACCCTAAGCCGTACCCGAAGCCTAACCCTAAGCCTAACCCTAACCCTAGGCTACCCTTGACTGCTTCTGCCTCCAATAGATTTCCTAAGCACTAGTGTTTTAAGGAACAGCTTAAAAAGTGAATCCTAATGTGATTTCTTTATAATGTGTGTGTTCCTTATCTTATCCTAGTGTCTAAACTCTTCTCCATGGCTGGACCCCCAAATAATATTCCTTTACGTGCTAAGGGGTAACTAGAGAGTGGGATAGGTTCAATAACTACCCTAAACCTAACGCGTACCCTAACGCTAACCCCTACCCTAACCCTAACACGAACCCTAATCCTAACCCGTACCCTAAAACGAGCCCTAACCCTAACACTAAACCTAACCCTAACCCTAACCCATACCCTACGCCGTACCCGAAGCCCTCCCCGAACACGTACCCTAAGCCGTACCCTAAGCCTAACCCTAAGCCTAACCCTAACCCTAGGCTACCCTTGACTGCTTCTGCCTCCAATAGATTTCCTAAGCACTAGTGTTTTAAGGAACAGCTTAAAAAGAGAATCCTAATGTGATTTCTTTATAATGGGTGTGTTCCTTATCTAATCCTAGTGTCTAAACTCTTCTCCATGGCTGGACCCCCAAATAATATTCTTTTATGTGCTAAGGGGTATCGAGAGAGTGGGATAGGTTTAATCACTACCCTAACCCTAACGCGTACCCTAACCCTAACCCCTACCCTTACCCTAACACGTACCCTAATCCTAACCCGTACCCTAAACCGAGCCCTAACCCTAACACTAACCCTAACCCTAACCCTAACCCATACCCTACGCCGTACCCGAAGCCCTCCCCGAACCCGTACCCTAAGCCGTACCCGAAGCCTAACCCTAAGCCTAACCCTAACCCTAGGCTACCCTTGACTGCTTCTGCCTCCAATAGATTTCCTAAGCACTAGTGTTTTAAGGAACAGCTTAAAAAGAGAATCCTAATGTGATTTCTTTATAATGTGTGTGTTCCTTATCTTATCCTAGTGTCTAAACTCTTCTCCATAGCTGGACCCCCAAATAATATTCCTTTACGTGCTAAGGGGTAACTAGAGAGTGGGATAGGTTTAATAACTACCCTAACCCTAACGCGTACCCTAACGCTAACCCCTACCCTAACCCTAACACGTACCCTAATCCTAACCCGTACCCTAAACCGAGCCCTAACCCTAACACTAACCCTAACCCTAACCCTAACCCATACCCTACGCCGTGCCCGAAGCCCTCCCCGAACCCGTACCCTAAGCCGTACCCTAAGCCTAACCCTAAGCCTAACCCTAACCCTAGGCTACCCTTGACTGCTTCTGCCTCCAGTAGATTTCCTAAGCACTAGTGTTTTAAGGAACAGCTTAAAAAGAGAATCCTAATGTTATTTCTTTATAATGTGTGTGTTCCTTATATTATCTTAGTGTCTAAACTCTTCTCCATGGCTGGACCCCCAAATAATATTCCTTTACGTGCTAAGGGGTATCTAGAGAGTGGGATAGGTTTAATAACTACCCTAACCGTAACGCGTACCCTAACCCTAACCCCTACCCTAACCCTAACACGTACCCTAATCCTAACCCGTTCCCTAAACCGAGCCCTAACCCTAACACTAACCCTAACACTAACCGTAACCCATACCCTACGCCGTACCCGAAGCCCTCCCCGAACACGTACCCTAAGCCGTACCCTAAGCCTAACCGTAAGCCTAACCCTAACCCTAGGCTACCCTTGACTGCTTCTGCCTCCAATAGATTTCCTAAGCACTAGTGTTTTAAGGAACAGCTTAAAAAGAGAATCCTAATGTTATTTCTTTATAATGTGTGTGTTCCTTATATTATCTTACTGTCTAAACTCTTCTCCATGGCTGGACCCCCAAATAATATTCCTTTACGTGCTAAGGGGTATCTAGAGAGTGGGATAGGTTTAATAACTACCCTAACCGTAACGCGTACCCTAACCCTAACCCCTACCCTAACCCTAACATATACCCTAATCCTAACCCGTACCCTAAACCGAGCCCTAACCCTAACACTAACCCTAACCCTAACCGTAACCCATACCCTATGCCGTACCCGAAGCCCTCCCCGAACACGTACCCTAAGCCGTACCCTAAGCCTAACCGTAAGCCTAACCTTAACCCTAGGCTACCCTTGACTGCTTCTGCCTCCAATAGATTTCCTAAGCACTAGTGTTTTAAGGAACAGCATAAAAAGAGAATCCTAATGTGATTTCTTTATAATGTGTGTGTTCCTTATATTATCTTAGTGTCTAAACTCTTCTCCATGGCTGGACCCCCTAATAATATTCCTTTACGTGCTAAGGGGTATCTAGAGAGTGGGATAGGTTTAATAACTACCCTAACCCTAAGGCGTACCCTAACCCTAACCCCTACCCTAACCCTAACACGTACCCTAATCCTAACCCGTACCCTAAACCGAGCCCTAACCCTAACACTAACCCTAACCCTAACCCTAACCCTAACCCATACCCTACGCCGTACCTGAAGCCCTCCCCGAACACGAACCCTAAGCCGTACCCTAAGCCTAACCGTAAGCCTAACCCTAACCCTAGGCTACCCTTGACTGCTTCTGCCTCCAATAGATTTCCTAAGCACTAGTGTTTTAAGGAACAGCTTAAAAAGAGAATCCTAATGTGATTTCTTTATAATGGGTGTGTTCCTTATCTTATCCTAGTGTCTAAACTCTTCTCCATGGCTGGACCCCCAAATAATATTCCTTTACGTGCTAATGGGTAACTAGAGAGTGGGATAGGTTTAATAACTACCCTATCCGTAACACGTACCCTAACCCTCACCCCTACCCTAACCCTAACACGAACCCTAATCCTAACCCGTACCCTAAAACGAGCCCTAACCCTAACACTAAACCTAACCCTAACACTAACCCATACCCTACGCCGTACCCGAAGCCCTCCCCGAACACGTACCCTAAGCCGTACCCTAAGCCTAACCCTAAGCCTAACCCTAACCCTAGGCTACCCTTGACTGCTTCTGCCTCCAATAGATTTCCTAAGCACTAGTGTTTTAAGGAACAGCTTAAAAAGAGAATCCTAATGTGATTTGTTTATAATGGGTGTGTTCCTTATCTAATCCTAGTGTCTAAACTCTTCTCCATGGCTGGACCCCCAAATAATATTCTTTTATGTTCTAAGGGGTATCGAGAGAGTGGGATAGGTTTAATCACTACCCTAACCCTAACGCGTACCCTAACCCTAACCCCTACCCTTACCCTAACACGTACCCTAATCCTAACCCGTACCCTAAACCGAGCCCTAACCCTAACACTAACCCTAACCCTAACCCTAAGCCATACCCTACGCCGTACCCGAAGCCCTCCCCGAACCCGTACCCTAAGCCGTACCCGAAGCCTAACCCTAAGCCTAACCCTAACCCTAGGCTACCCTTGACTGCTTCTGCCTCCAATAGATTTCCTAAGCACTAGTGTTTTAAGGAACAGCTTAAAAAGTGAATCCTAATGTGATTTCTTTATAATGTGTGTGTTCCTTATCTTATCCTAGTGTCTAAACTCTTCTCCATGGCTGGACCCCCAAATAATATTCCTTTACGTGCTAAGGGGTAACTAGAGAGTGGGATAGGTTTAATAACTACCCTAACCCTAACGCGTACCCTAACGCTAACCCCTACCCTAACCCCAACACGAACCCTAATCCTAACCCGTACCCTAAAACGAGCCCTAACCCTAACACTAAACCTAACCCTAACCCTAACCCATACCCTACGCCGTACCCGAAGCCCTCCCCGAACACGTACCCTAAGCCGTACCCTAAGCCTAACCCTAAGCCTAACCCTAACCCTAGGCTACCCTTGACTGCTTCTGCCTCCAGTAGATTTCCTAAGCACTAGTGTTTTAAGGAACAGCTTAAAAAGAGAATCCTAATGTGATTTCTTTATAATGTGTGTGTTCCTTATCTTATCCTAGTGTCTAAACTCTTCTCCATGGCTGGACCCCCAAATAATATTCCTTTACGTGCTAAGGGGTAACTAGAGAGTGGGATAGGTTTAATAACTACCCTAACCCTAACGCGTACCCAAACAAAACCCCTACCCTAACCCTAACACGTACCCTAATCCTAACCCGTACCCTAAACAGAGCCCTAACCCTAACACTAACCCTAACCTTAACCCTAACCCATACCCTACGCCGTACCCGAAGCCCTCCCCGAACCAATACCCTAAGCCGTACCCTAAGCCGTACCCTAAGCCTAACCCTAACCCTAGGCTACCCTTGACTGCTTCTGCCTCCAATAGATTTCCTAAGCACTAGTGTTTTAAGGAACAGCTTAAAAAGAGAATCCTAATGTTATTTCTTTATAATGTGTGTGTTCCTTATATTATCTTAGTGTCTAAACTCTTCTCCATGGCTGGACCCCCAAATAATATTCCTTTACGTGCTAAGGGGTATCTAGAGAGTGGGATAGGTTTAATAACTACCCTAACCGTAACGCGTACCCTAACCCTAACCCCTACCCTAACCCTAACATATACCCTAATCCTAACCCGTACCCTAAACCGAGCCCTAACCCTAACACTAACCCTAACCCTAACCGTAACCCATACCCTATGCCGTACCCGAAGCCCTCCCCGAACACGTACCCTAAGCCGTACCCTAAGCCTAACCGTAAGCCTAACCTTAACCCTAGGCTACCCTTGACTGCTTCTGCCTCCAATAGATTTCCTAAGCACTAGTGTTTTAAGGAACAGCATAAAAAGAGAATCCTAATGTGATTTCTTTATAATGTGTGTGTTCCTTATATTATCTTAGTGTCTAAACTCTTCTCCATGGCTGGACCCCCTAATAATATTCCTTTACGTGCTAAGGGGTATCTAGAGAGTGGGATAGGTTTAATAACTACCCTAACCCTAACGCGTACCCTAACCCTAACCCCTACCCTAACCCTAACACGTACCCTAATCCTAACCCGTACCCTAAACCGAGCCCTAACCCTAACACTAACCCTAACCCTAACCCTAACCCTAACCCATACCCTACGCCGTACCCGAAGCCCTCCCCGAACCCGTACCCTAAGCCGTACCCTAAGCCTAACCCTAAGCCTAACCCTAACCCTAGGCTACCCTTGACTGCTTCTGCCTCCAATAGATTTCCTAAGCACTAGTGTTTTAAGGAACAGCTTAAAAAGAGAATCCTAATGTGATTTCTTTATAATGGGTGTGTTCCTTATCTTATCCTAGTGTCTAAACTCTTCTCCATGGCTGGACCCCCAAATAATATTCCTTTACGTGCTAAGGGGTAACTAGAGAGTGGGATAGGTTTAATAACTACCCTATCCGTAACACGTACCCTAACCCTAACCCCTACCCTAACCCTAACACGTACCCTTATCCTAACCCGTACCCTAAACCGAGCCCTAACCCTAACCCTAACCCTAACTCATACCCTACGCCATATCCGAACCCCTCCCCGAACCCGTACCCTAAGCCGTACCCTAACCCTAACCCTAAGCCTAACCCTAACCCGAGGCTACCCTTGACTGCGTCTGCCTCCAATAAATGTCCTAAGCACTAGTGTTTTAAGGAACAGCTTAAAAAGAGAATCCTAATGTGATTTCTTTATAATGGGTGTGTTCCTTATCTTATCCTAGTGTCTAAACTTTTCTCCATGGCTGGACCCCAAATAATATTCCTTTACGTGCTAGGGGGTATCTAGAGAGTGGGATAGGTTTAATCACTACACTAACCCTAACACGTACACTAACCCTAACCACTACCCTAACCCTAACACGTACCCTAACTCTAACCCTAACTCATACCTTACGCTGTACCCGAAGCGCTCCCCGAACCCGTACCCTAAGCCTAACCCTAAGCCTAACCCTAACCCTAGGCTACCCTTGACTGCTTCTGCCTCCAATAGATTTCCTAAGCACTAGTGTTTTAAGGAACAGCTTAAAAAGAGAATCCTAATGTGATTTCTTTATAATGGGTGTGTTCCTTATCTTATCCTAGTGTCTAAACTCTTCTCCATGGCTGGACCCCCAAATAATATTGTTGACGTGCTAAGGGGTATCTAGAGAGTGGGATAGGTTTAATCACTACCCTAACCCTAACACGTACACTAACCCTAACCACTACCCTAACCCTAACACGAACCCTAATCCTAACCCATACACTAAACCGAGCCCTAACCCTAACACTAACCCTAACCCTAACCCTAACCCATACCCTACGCCGTATCCGAACCCCTCCCAGAACCCGTATCCTAAGCCGTACCATAACCCTAACCCTAAGCCTAACCCTAACCCTAGGCTACCCTTGACTGCTTCTGCCTCCAATAGATTTCCTAAGCACTAGTGTTTTAAGGAACAGCTTTAAAAGAGAATCCTAATGTGATTTCTTTATAATGGATGTGTTCCTCATCTTATCCTAGTGTCTAAATTATTCTCCATTCCTGGACCCCCAAATAATATTCCTTTACGTGCTAAGGAGTATCTAGAGAGTGGGATAGTTTTAATAACTACCCTAACCCTAACACGTACCCTAACCCTAACCCCTACCCTAACCCTAACACGTACCCTAATCCTAAACCGTACCCTAAACCGAGCCCTAACCCTAACACTAACCCTAACCCTAACCCTAACCCATACCCTACGCCGTACCCGAAGCTCTCCCCGAACCCGTACCCTAAGCCGTACCCTAATCCTAACCCTAAGACTAACCCTAACCCTAGGCTACCCTTGACTGCTTCTGCCTCCAATAGATTTCCTAAGCACTAGTGTTTTAAGGAACAGCTTAAAAAGAGAATGCTAATGTTATTTCTTTATAATGTGTGTGTTCCTTATATTATCTTAGTGTCTAAACTCTTCTCCATGGCTGGACCCCCAAATAATATTCCTTTACGTGCTAAGTGGTATCTAGAGAGTGGGATAGGTTTAATAACTACCCTAACTGTAACGCGTACCCTAACCCTAACCCCTACCCTAACCCTAACACGTACCCTAATCCTAACCCATACGCTAAACCGAGCCCTAACCCTAACACTAACTCTAACCCTAACCCTAACCCATACCCTACGCCGTACCCGAAGCCCTCCCCGAACACGTACCCTAAGCCGTACCCTAAGCCTAACCGTAAGCCTAACCCTAACCCTAGGCTACCCTTGACTGCTTCTGCCTCCAATAGATTTCCTAAGCACTAGTGTTTTAAGGAACAGCTTAAAAAGAGAATCCTAATGTGATTTCCTTATAATGGGTGTGTTCCTTATCTTATCCTAGTGTCTAAACTCTTCTCCATGGCTGGACCCCCAAATAATATTCCTTTACGTGCTAAGGGGTAACTAGAGAGTGGGATAGGTTTAATAACTACCCTTACCCTAACGCGTACCCTAACGCTAACCACTACCCTAACCCTAACACGTACCCTAATCCTAAACCGTACCCTAAACCGAGCCCTAACCCTAACACTAACCCTAACCCTAACCTTAACCCATACCCTACGCCGTACCCGAAGCCCTCCCGGAACCCGTACCCTAAGCCGTACCCTAAGCCTAACCCTAAGCCTAACCCTAACCCTAGGCTACCCTTGACTGCTTCTGCCTCCAATAGATTTCCTAAGCACTAGTGTTTTAAGGAACAGCTTAAAAAGAGAATCCTAATGTTATTTCTTTATAATATGTGTGTTCCTTATATTATCTTATTGTCTAAACTCTTCTCCATGGCTGGACCCCCAAATAATATTCCTTTACGTGCTAAGGGGTATCTAGAGAGTGGGATAGGTTTAATAACTACCCTAACCGTAACGCGTACCCTAACCCTAACCCCTACCCTAACCCTAACACGTACCCTAATCCTAACCCGTACCCTAAACCGAGTCGTAACCCTAACACTAACCCTAACCCTAACCCTAACCCATACCCTACGCCGTACCCGAAGCCCTCCCCGAACCCGTACCCTAAGCCGTACCCTAAGCCTATCCCTAAGCCTAACCCTAATCCTAGGCTACCCTTGACTCCTTCTGCCTCCAATAGATTTCCTAAGCATTAGTGTTTTAAGGAACAGCTTAAAAAGAGAATCCTAATGTGATTTCTTTATAATGGGTGTGTTCCTTATCTTATCCTAGTGTCTAAACTTTTCTCCATGGGTGGACCCCAAATAATATTCCTTTTCGTGCTAGGGGGTATCTAGAGAGTGGGATAGGTTTAATCACTACCCTAACCCTAACACGTACACTAACCCTAACCACTACCCTAACCCTAACACGTACCCTAATCCTAACCCAGACCCTAAACCGAGCCCTAACCCTAACACTAACCCTAACCCTAACCCTAACCCATACCTTACGCTGTACCCGAAGCCCTCCCCGAACCCGTACCCTAATCCTAACCCTAAGCCTAACCCTAACCCTAGGCTACCCTTGACTGCTTCTGCCTCCAATAGATTTCCTAAGCACTAGTGTTTTAAGGAACAGCTTAAAAAGAGAATCCTAATGTGATTTCTTTATAATGGGTGTGTTCCTTATCTTATCCTAGTGTCTAAACTCTTCTCCATGGCTGGACCCCCAAATAATATTCCTTTACGTGCTAAGGGGAAACTAGAGAGTGGGATAGGTTTAATAACTACCCTAACCCTAAAGCGTACCCTAACGCTAACCCCTACCCTAACCCTAACACGTACCCTAATCTTAACCCGTACCCTAAACCGAGCCCTAACCCTAACACTAACCCTAACCTTAACCCTAACCCATACCCTACGCCGTACCCGAAGCCCTCCCCGAACCCGTACCCTAAGCCGTACCCTAAGCCTAACCCTAAGCCTAACCCTAACCCTAGGCTACCCTTGACTGCTTCTGCCTCCAATAGATTTCCTAAGCACTAGTGTTTTAAGGAACAGCTTAAAAAGAGAATCCTAATGTTATTTCTTTATAATGTGTGTGTTCCTTATATTATCTTAGTGTCTAAACTCTTCTCCATGGCTGGACCCCCAAATAATATTCCTTTACGTGCTAAGGGGTATCTAGAGAGTGGGATAGGTTTAATAACTACCCTAACCGTAACGCGTACCCTAACCCTAACCCCTACCCAAACCTAACATGTACCCTAATCCTAACCCGTACCCTAAACCGAGCCCTAACCCTAACACTAACCCTAACCCTAACCGTAACCCATACCCTACGCCGTACCCGAAGCCCTCCCCGAACACGAACCCTAAGCCGTACCCTAAGCCTAACCGTAAGCCTAACCCTAACCCTAGGCTACCTTTGACTGCTTCTGCCTCCAATAGATTTCCTAAGCACTAGTGTTTTAAGGAACAGCTTAAAAAGAGAATCCTAATGTGATTTCTTTGTAATGTGTGTGTTCCTTATATTATCTTAGTGTCTAAACTCTTCTCCATGGCTGGACCCCCAAATAATATTCCTTTACGTGCTAAGGTTTATCTAGAGAGTGGGATAGGTTTAATAACAACCCTAACCCTAACGCGTACCCTAACCCTAACCCCTACTCTAACCCTAACACGTATCCTAATCCTAAACCGTACCCTAAACCGAGCCCTAACCCTAACACTAACCCTAACCCTAACCCTAACCCATACCCTACGCCATACCCGAAGCCTTCCCCGAAGCCGTACCCTAAGCCGTACCCTAAGCCTAACCCTAACCCTAGGCTACCCTTGACTGCTTCTGCCTCCAATAGATTTCCTAAGCACTAGTGTTTTAAGGAACAGCTTAAAAAGAGAATCCTAATGTGATTTCTTCATAATGTGTGTGTTCCTTATCTTATCCTAGTGTCTAAACTCTTCTCCATGGCTGGACCCCCAAATAATATTCCTTTACGTGCTAAGGGGTAACTAGAGAGTGGGATAGGTTTAATAATTACCCTAACCCTAACGCGTAACCTAACGCTAACCCATACCCTAACCCCAACACGAACCCTAATCCTAACCCGTACCCTAAAACGAGCCCTAACCCTAACACTAAACCTAACCCTAACCCTAACCCATACCCTACGCCGTACCCGAAGCCCTCCCCGAACACGTACCCTAAGCCGTACCCTAAGCCTAACCCTAAGCCTAACCCTAACCCTAGGCTACCCTTGACTGCTTCTGCCTCCAGTAGATTTCCTAAGCACTAGTGTTTTAAGGAACAGCTTAAAAAGAGAATCCTAATGTGATTTCTTTATAATGTGTGTGTTCCTTATCTTATCCTAGTGTCTAAACTCTTCTCCATGGCTGGACCCCCAAATAATATTCCTTTACGTGCTAAGGGGTAACTAGAGAGTGGGATAGGTTTAATAACTACCCTAACCCTAACGCGTACCCAAACAAAACCCCTACCCTAACCCTAACACGTACCCTAATCCTAACCCGTACCCTAAACAGAGCCCTAACCCTAACACTAACCCTAACCTTAACCCTAACCCATACCCTACGCCGTACCCGAAGCCCTCCCCGAACCAATACCCTAAGCCGTACCCTAAGCCGTACCCTAAGCCTAACCCTAACCCTAGGCTACCCTTGACTGCTTCTGCCTCCAATAGATTTCCTAAGCACTAGTGTTTTAAGGAACAGCTTAAAAAGAGAATCCTAATGTTATTTCTTTATAATGTGTGTGTTCCTTATATTATCTTAGTGTCTAAACTCTTCTCCATGGCTGGACCCCCAAATAATATTCCTTTACGTGCTAAGGGGTATCTAGAGAGTGGGATAGGTTTAATAACTACCCTAACCGTAACGCGTACCCTAACCCTAACCCCTACCCTAACCCTAACATATACCCTAATCCTAACCCGTACCCTAAACCGAGCCCTAACCCTAACACTAACCCTAACCCTAACCGTAACCCATACCCTATGCCGTACCCGAAGCCCTCCCCGAACACGTACCCTAAGCCGTACCCTAAGCCTAACCGTAAGCCTAACCTTAACCCTAGGCTACCCTTGACTGCTTCTGCCTCCAATAGATTTCCTAAGCACTAGTGTTTTAAGGAACAGCATAAAAAGAGAATCCTAATGTGATTTCTTTATAATGTGTGTGTTCCTTATATTATCTTAGTGTCTAAACTCTTCTCCATGGCTGGACCCCCTAATAATATTCCTTTACGTGCTAAGGGGTATCTAGAGAGTGGGATAGGTTTAATAACTACCCTAACCCTAACGCGTACCCTAACCCTAACCCCTACCCTAACCCTAACACGTACCCTAATCCTAACCCGTACCCTAAACCGAGCCCTAACCCTAACACTAACCCTAACCCTAACCCTAACCCTAACCCATACCCTACGCCGTACCCGAAGCCCTCCCCGAACCCGTACCCTAAGCCGTACCCTAAGCCTAACCCTAAGCCTAACCTAACCCTAGGCTACCCTTGACTGCTTCTGCCTCCAATAGATTTCCTAAGCACTAGTGTTTTAAGGAACAGCTTAAAAAGAGAATCCTAATGTGATTTCTTTATAATGGGTGTGTTCCTTATCTTATCCTAGTGTCTAAACTCTTCTCCATGGCTGGACCCCCAAATAATATTCCTTTACGTGCTAAGGGGTAACTAGAGAGTGGGATAGGTTTAATAACTACCCTATCCGTAACACGTACCCTAACCCTAACCCCTACCCTAACCCTAACACGTACCCTTATCCTAACCCGTACCCTAAACCGAGCCCTAACCCTAACCCTAACCCTAACTCATACCCTACGCCATATCCGAACCCCTCCCCGAACCCGTACCCTAAGCCGTACCCTAACCCTAACCCTAAGCCTAACCCTAACCCGAGGCTACCCTTGACTGCGTCTGCCTCCAATAAATGTCCTAAGCACTAGTGTTTTAAGGAACAGCTTAAAAAGAGAATCCTAATGTGATTTCTTTATAATGGGTGTGTTCCTTAT